>NW_007246634.1:547669-594719 GCF_000164805.1 Carlito syrichta | reverse complement strand
AGTCTAGACAAGTAGGCTTGATATCACAGCCCACTGAACCTCTGATCCCCAGAGCTTCTCACCCTTGGTCGAGAGGGAGTTGCAGGCCTGCCTTGATCCCGTCCAGAGTCTGGCAGTGCCTGTCGCCACTCTGTTCGACACCCACAGCAGTCATCTCATTGTGCTCTGCCAGTGTGGCAGCAAGTTGGCCTATTCTAGCGCCAGCCCCAGGTGTCTGGAAGCTGCATGATACATAGTCAGAACAGCCAGGGTAGTTTGGACTCAGTTGTGTTTGTTTTATAGGCCCGAGTGGAAAGATTCTATCAGACTACATCTTCTATTAATAGAATTAAACATAGTCTAAGACTTGGAGGGAAAATTGCTTTTAAATGACATTGGCTGAACGTCAATTGACAGCGTCTGAAAGACAGCAGCGGTGTCGCTCTAGGAGAAATAAACCTGGTGGCAAGAAGAGATAATAGAAATGTCAGCCTTATGTTGTTAAAGTATAGTGGAAGGATGCTCCTGGGTAGTATCAGGAGATGGCGAAATAAATATGAACCCTCCTTTTATTTGTTTCAACCCTCATTACTGCAGTTCTTCACTGCAGAGCCTTCCAAAGAGGCCAGTCCTGAGTCCTCCTTGGCACAAATGCAGTCTTACCCTGTACTCATTCAGCTCTGCATTTGTTGACTGACTTTTCCCCTTGAACTTCTTGAGAAGGCCGTCAGCAGCATTTGCTCTGACCTCATAAGCCAACATACTCCCATCTCTGCAAACTCCAGTGTTGACACATACAATTTCTTTTATCTAAAACACACACAATGTACTACAAACCTATCTTGCAGAAAGCACTCAATGTGACACACAGATGTGGACTCACAAATCCAAAATAAAATAGTTGTATAAGGTCCCTGCCACCTGAGGGGAGTAGGACAGACATAGAAAAACCCACAACAGGCATCCACAGCCACACAGAAAGACTGCTTGGTATGAAGAGTGAGTTACAGCAATGTGATGGAGAAAGGGACTGTCCACCCTAAAGGCCTACAGGAAAATTGCAAGGGATAGCAAAGCTCTATCTTAGATCCTGAAAAGGTCCCTGTTCTGGAAGTCAGGAACCCCGGGTCCCCACCCAGCCCTGCTCCTCCTTTGCTATGTGATATGTTAGTTGCCTCTGTGGACCTTCTTTTCCACAGCCACAAATTTACAGACAAAACCAAGTAGTTGAAACCTCTTTGGCTGACTGGGTGCATCTTGCTCCCTCCCTGTAGCTCAGTCAAAGGCCCACGGTGGAAGAACTTCGAGAAAGGAAGATCCTCATCCGCTTCAGTGACTATGTGGAGGTGGCCGACGCTCAGGACTATGACCGCAGGGCAGACAAGCCTTGGACCCGCCTCACCGCTGCTGACAAAGTGAGCAGGGGGGCAGGCAGAGGGCAGAGAACGCCTCGTTGAGAGTGGGAAGCAGGTCCTCCCTTGGCTTTCCCACTTGGCTTGCCACCGGGAGCCTGTGAGGAGACCAGCCGCAAGGCCCCAGCCCGTCTCCATGACGGAGTCGGCTTTTTCCGGCATCTTGACCCCAGGGCTCCAGAGAAGGCACAAGACAGGTCATACTGTGCCCGCTTTGCAGGAGGCGGAAGGGCAGCCTGGGAGGCAGTGCTCAGAGACACAGAATGTCCCTGGAACAGACACAGGCAGTTCAAGGGCACAAGGCTCCAGGCTTACCACAGACCTTCCATGCAGGGAACACTGTCATCAGCTCCCAACAGGCGACTCACAAAACCAAAACAAGACCAAGTAGCTGTGTTTTCCTTTCTTGTAACCTAATGAGAGAAATAGGGCACAGATTACAGAGACTTTGCAAAGCATATCTCACTGTACTAGTCCCACATCAATTTAGGAACCAGAAAGAAAAATAATAATTTGAGGTGAGTTTGTTTTATAAAAAATGCAGTAGTGCTAATGAGAAATCATTCTTATCTGCCCATTAGACCATATATCAAAATAAACCTCTGTTTGGTAATCCTATCTAATGCTAGTCCAGTCACTATGAGCACCTGGAGAACCGAAAGCCTTTTTATTTTATTTTATTTTATTTATTTATTTATTTTGAGTTGGAGTCTCACTCTGTCACCCAGACTGGAGTGCAGTGGCTGCTCTCGGCCACCGCAGCCTCGCCTGCTGGGCTCTGGCGATCCTTCCGCCTCAGCCTTCCGAGTAGCTGGAATTACAGGCATGCGCTACCACGCCCGGCTGATTTTTTTATTTATTGTAGAGATGAGGTCTCGCTGCCCAGGTGGGTCTCGAACCCGCGGGCTCAGGCAATCCACTCACCTCAGCCTCCCAAAAGCACGGGATTACAGGCTGAGCCACCAAGCCTGGCTCTGAAAGCCTTTTTAAAAATACAGTCTAGAATAATGATTATGCCCAATACTTACATTACAGTAGAAACTGGGAAATGCTGGGGCCAAGAGAGTCCTGCCTTCACCCCATCCACACCAGGACCCATGATTTTCTTACATGTAATACAGCAGTAAGTCATCTACAGCCCAGACTGGCAGATTATCACCAACCATGGATCAAGACGTTGCAGGAAACATGCATGCAGGGATGCTGCTGCACTGGGGTGGGACTGAAATAGTCAGAAGCAGAGACTTCTCCCCAAAACGGCCCATCCTGTGCTGGGTCAGTCCACATATCAAAGTGCATAAAAGGCTATGTCCTCCTCTGTAAATACAGCATCTGTAGCTTTGCTGTGCAGGAGCTTATGGCACCTGACCCCAGGAATTGGCACTGCCGTGCACAAGACAGACAAACCAGCCACCCAGAAGTGTGTCTCCTCAAGGTGAGAGGAGACTGAGCACAGTGGCTCAAGCCTGTAACCAACACTTTGGGAGGCTGAGACAAGAGGTTCCCTTGAGCCCAGAAGTACAAGACCAGCCTGGGAAACATAGTGGGACCTTGTCTCTACTGTAAGTAAAAAAATTAGCTGGGCATGGTGGCAAGTGCCTGCAGTCCCAGCTACACGGAAGGCTGAGGTGGATGGATCGCCTGAGCCCAGAAGACCGAGGCTGTAGTGAGCCATGATTGTGCCACTGTGCGCCATGGCACCTTGGCAACAGGGTGAGACCCCAACTCAAAAAAATACACACACACACAGACACACACACACACACTCACATACACATACACATACACACACATATATATATGAAAGGAGAAGGGGCATTGGCTCTTGTTCTCTATTATTCACACTCTCGCTGCAGAATGCTTACAAGGATGAGGGTATTAGCAAATGTGCAGAATCTCTACTTGTATCACGGGCAGCTCTTAGGTGGGAAACATAGCCAGTTCACCAGTGCCTGCTGGGGACAGAAGACAGGAATGGTCCCATCCCCTCCCCCAAAGATGATAGTCAGGCACTTAAACCAGAATAGGCCTTCCTTTCCTTGGGAGGGCTACTGATTCTACCTGAAGACTTTTCTGTCCTCAAGTTCCTGAAGGCTTGATACTCCCACCAACCAAGTATCAGAGTTGGAGACAGGAGCCTGTATTTGCAGTTCCCACCCCTGTGGGAGCAGAGAGGTTGTCTCCATGCCCAGCGTTCTTCTCCATTGGCACCTTATCCTCCCCTGCTTTCTCATTACTGCTCATTGCTGGCTGATCACCCAGCTCTGCCCCACATGTGTAGTATTGTAGGATGGGCTTCTTCAGGATGATCTCAGAATACGTAAAGTTATTCAAAACATATCCCACGTGGTGAAATATATCACCATGGAGTCCATAACACTGTAAAAGAGCAAGAGAAAGGAAGGAGCTGGCCATCGCCTATTCCCTTAATTTGGGTGGGGAATTTGATCCACCCCTTCCGGAAGTATCCATCTTGAGCACCCCTGTGCCTGTGCTGAGCACTATGACCTAAGGAAGATGAGAGGCTGCGCTGAACTGTGTGCTTTGGCCCCCAGGAGTGTGGGGTTGGCATTCACGCACTGTTGATGCTTGGATGGAACAGCTCTGTGAAGAGAAAGAAAAAGACACTTTGGACAGTATCCTGTAATCATTTGCAATTAGATTTAGGAAAGGGGGAGTTTTTCTACTAAAGGATATCATAGGTGATATTTTCTTCCTCCCAATAAAAGAAGCAATTTTAAACTTGTCTGGCTTCGTTGAAGAAAAAAAATATTGTTAGAGATGAAATAAAAAATGAGTTTCTTTTTCTTTCCTTCTTGCACATGTGTATGACTTTCTCTTTATTCCAGGCTGCCATCCGAAAGGAGCTTAATGAATTTAAAAGCACTGAAATGGAAGTTCATGAGTTGAGTAGACACTTAACAAGGTTAGTGTCAAAGGATTTTTATTTTTCCCTCCCCCCAGTTGCAATGCCTGTCTTCCAATGAAACTCTCCTGCTTGTGGGTCTCAAGTGGCTTAGTGAATGACATAGGGAAGAAGATCAAAGAAAGATCACCCTGAAACTCCGCTGTAGGTTACTGAAACCAGGGCAAGGAACACTGAAGGCCCAGCCTAAAAGCAGCCCTCTGCAAGCCTGGGTTTTAATTCATTTAAACTGATGGTCCAATAAGTGCCAGACTACCCGTAACCCCAGGGGGTTTTCATGAAAACTTAAGCCAAGGAGAAAAGATTATAGCCAATTTACAACGAGTCAGCAGAGGCCAAACCTGGGCAAAATATCCAATCCACATAAAACTTCCAAAATGTGTTCACTTCTATTGTCCTATACCATTCTCCCTGACAGTCCTGTGTGATGATATTTGGGGAAACCATGGTACAAAGAGACTAAGGTCATATGGCTAGGCAACAAGAGAGCTGTTGATTCCATTCTTACGACTTTGTCCTTTGGGGAACATCTAGAGAAACAGGACTTACCGAATATTTAAACTCAGAGACATAAGTTGCTGAATCCAGGCTGATGGCACAGGCTGGAGGCCACCAAGACTGCCCAATTTGACCCCGAGGAGTTCCAGATTAAACTATTCCAAAGCCAGAAATGGATTTGGTGGTGGTCTTGTGGGAACGTGCCTTTGGTGGGAGGGAATCTGAGGATGGAAGGGTTAGATGTTGAATCCCACACCTTTGCAGCCCCTGGGTCTTGATTTCATCATTTGTTTTCCCAGGTTTCACCGACCTTAACAGTCAAATTCCTCTTGAGTGCTATGCTGTCTTCACAACATAAATTTATAAGAACCATAAGTGCTGGTATTTATTCACTTCCCCATTACGATGTAAATCTTCTGAACTGCCTTTTTTAAAAAGAAGAAGAAAAGAAAAGGAAACAATCAGGATTCCATGTGCGAAAACGCGAAGGTGACTGCACAGCGATTCAAGCTACTGGCCCCACTTCTGACACCAAGACGTGTCCTACCCCCAGCAGGGCCCTGACTGAAGATTTTCCAGCACAGGTGGAGCGGTCCTCATCCTCTCCGGTCAGGCCCCCAGGCACCATGTTCGTTTGGCCTCCAGCGAACCTCTTCCTCACAAGTGTCTGCCACCTGAGTCCAAAGAAAGCTGAGGGGGGCGGGCTTGGCTTGGGGGCCCTCTGTAAAGTTGATGGTCTAGTTGTCCTTCTAGACTTGGCCAAATGTACTGGTTCCAGATGTGGCTTCTGGCTTGGGGTCCCCTTGGGAGGGTGATGCCGAGAGGGAGGGAGCACTTCTCCATTGCCCGGGCCATCCCTTCCCTCCAGGCACCACCCACACAGTGAACAAAAGGGAAGGGCTTGTTTCTGGGGGAGTCTGGTTGCCTCTTGGTCCTAGGAGTGTGTGTGTTCCAGGTGAAGAAGGCTGACCCCATCCCACCCCCTCAGCCTGAGCTGAGCTGCCTTCCAGGAAGCTCAGTGTAGAAGGGAAAGCTGTCATCCGCTTGGTTCAAAGTAATCGGCCCATCTGTGTGCAGAGAGCCGAATGTCACGGGTGATTCATGCACACACACAGCCATTGCTCAGGTACTTTTGTGATAGTGTAAGTCTGAGCAGGAGGAATCTGTCGAGATCAGAAAGGCTGGGGTCAGAAACTCTGCTTGGCCAATGTTCATTTTCTCTGTGCGCCCCAGGGCCCGTGACTGTATGGCTTGGGTGTCCATGGTTGCAAGCATGGAACCAATGTGTGTAGGCCAGAAACCATTCCTGCAAGACTGGCTTTCCAGCCCTGAGGGGCCAGTACTCCAGAACAATTCCATGGCCTTCTTTTCTCCTTTCTTTGCACGGAAGAGTTCCTATGGAGGATCCCCAGAATTCAGCCCGTGCCCGAATCGGGCCAACACCAGCCATGCCTGCCCTGCTCCAATTAATCCAGAGAAAATCCTTCCTCTCCCTCCTGATGCTGGTGAGGGTGATTGGAAGTGTGTGTCTAACTATCTGATGCAGTTGATAAGGACACCGAGGGCGGGGTGTGCACTGAGGGAAGGACCTTACTAAACCCTAACAAGCATCCCAGTGGGGCCCACTGCAGTGTTTTGGTTTTGTTTTTTCTTCTCTTCCTGAGAGAGCTCACAGGCCCTCGGGAGTGGCTCTGTCATTATCCCAATCTCATTCAGTGACAGTTTTCTCTCTACCACACATACCCAGGATTTAGAAAGGTACCCCTTGGCCTTCCCAAAATGAGTTAACCTGTCCTCACCGTGAGCTGTGTGGGAGCAAGTTACTCTTGGGATTCAGACTCATCAGTGAGGCCAGTGGATTTTCGGCAGGCATGAACGGCTCCCACGGCCGGCACTAGCCCAGGAGCCAGATGGCTGCTGGGGAGAGCTCAGGGCAGCTATTTAGGCAGTGCCTCCAGCCACAGATCTTCCTTGCCACCTGGAGCCAGCACGCCTCTGCCCAGCCAAGGAGGATGCTGTCACTAGATTCTTTTTTTTTTAATTTGCCTATCGAATCTGAGAATAGTTCCTGCCGCAGGGAGAGGTATTGTTCAGGGAAAATGTGGTCAGGATTTTAGTGTGACTGTAAACACAGTCTTCCCGAAAGGCTTATTGACATTTGAATGTGCAAATGGTATGACGAAAGATGTAGGGCTCTTTCGTTGAACTTCTCTACGGCAGCCAGCAAGCGGGCACGTGTACCAGGCAGAGGTGCCCGCCAGGCCAGGCCTTGAGTCTGAGCTTCCTCTGACTACAGTGGGCTTCAAGGGCACATGGTGTCCTGGCATGATGGTCAGGCCTTCCCCTGGCCAGGAACGAGTCCTAAGAAAACTCATTCCATTGATAGGACTCCTCCCATGCAGGCCCATAGCTCTGCTGGCCTTTGTTCTCAGGCCCTTCAGATTCCTGGGAACATAAAGCCCAAAGGGATCTCCCTGCAGCCAACCAGCAAGCAGGGCTTCTGCCCAAAGTGCTCTGGTGTTGCAGTCCACTCTGTGCATGGAAGAAACTGCACACGATTTCCGCCGCCCTTCCTGCAGAGCACCCCTTTCCAGAAGTCGCTTGCTCAGAGTGACGGGTGCACCTCCAACGCCACTGAAGGTTCCTGCACCTTCAGGGTGGGCTATTTCAAGCCCATTTTAAATGGCTCTTACACAGGCTCAGCAACCTTCATGGCCTACAGGCTGGGCCCTCTGCTGTCTCTTTCTTTTCTTGAAACCTTGAGGTCTTTCTAGAGATCTACCCAAATTACTTTTTTTTGCCACAGTGGCACGACAACTGAAGCAATTTGTGTTACTTTCCAAGATGACAATTTGACATTAATTGGGGGGGGGAAGCGAGATGACCTAAAATGCATCTCTTTTGAAAAAGCTGCAGTTTTCAAGTCAAAGTTTGTTTTATGTGTATAAATTCCCGGTTGGGCATTTTGTCATTTGGATTAGCTTGAGAGAAAGAATGTGAAATGTCTCAAATTAAATGTTTCCCTCTCAAAATTAGACACTGCCCTGACCCCGCTCCCCAGCTCCCCATCAGTGGCAGAAAAGACTGCAATTGGCCTTCTTGCTTTTTCAAAATTACTGATATATCCATCCTCACCGGCCCTTAAAGCCCTGTAAAACTTTTTAAACTTTAGCCTTTATGTCAGATTAGAGAAACCAAACAACGTGACGGTAAATGTGATGAAAAGCGCTGAGTTTATTTTTCTCCTGCTTATGAACATGTATTTATATTTGCCGAATGAAAATCGTGGTGTGTTGCTTCGATGAGTGGAATTTCAGGCTCTCCCTTCGTACAGCCAGTGGGCAAAGGTCACCTTAAATGACTTTCTCTCCCCATTTGTTTGTTAATCCCCAGACTGGTTGCATTTTCCAGTTGCTTCCGGGTGTCTGTAAATAGTTTGTCTTTGTATAGGAGTGAGTGTGGTGACTGTCAACAACCCCCTGATCTCCTGGGTTCTAATTTACCAGATGATGGCTGTATGAGAAGACAATGTAAATAGAGAATACAAATTGAACTGGATCTCTGTGGCCTAGGTTTTGTACATACAGAAACTGCATGGTATTTAAATTATTGTTTGTCTCTGATGATGTATGCAGTTTCTTTAAAAACAAACCAAAAAAAGTCTTAAAAAAAAATCTTGACTCCTGTGTGTTTTATCAAGCAACAGCAGAAAGCACAGAAAACGGTTGGTTTAGCTGGGGGAGGGATAGGTCAGCTCATTGGCAAAATGCGTAGTAAGAGTCCGTGGAGATTCAAGACAACCTTGTGTGTCTGGTATTATTGGGGGGAAGGAAGTATTATTGCACATAAATTACCTTTTTGTTTTCTAGGATTTTTCTTAATGTTTTTATAAGGATATCTAAAATGTATTGCCCAACTCTATCATTTTAACCATCAGGGAATAATGAATATAAATTTGCTTTTTGTTATATCACTCAGGATCATCTCAGTAGGATCAGATCAGGTGACAGGCTTAATAGCATCAATGCCTTGGGGGCCTTTGTATTGTCACTGCCCCTAAGCAAAAGCCATTACTTTACTTTTTGTTTGTTTGTTTGTTTGTTTTGAAACAAGGTCAGCCTGGAGTACAGAGGTATGATCAGAACTCACTACAGCCTCAAACTCCTGGGCTCAAGCAATCCTCCTGCTTCAGCCTCCCAAGTAGCTGGGACTACAGGCACACACCACTGTGCCCAGCTTATTTTTTTGTAGAGATGAGGTCTTGTTACCCAGACTGGTCTCCAACTCCTATGCTCAAGCAATCCTTCTGCCTCCACCTCCCCTGGAATTACAGGTGTGAGCCACCACACTTGGCCTACTTTGCTTTTTGAGTACTTACCTGTATCTCCTTTTTTTGAGAAACCTGATGTTTGTCCTATCGAGCCAAGAGCCTTGTTGCATAGCCTTCTGATTACTAACTTGTCTCTTGGAAGGTTTTTATGGGAAGTAGAGGGGCCTGTACTGCTTGCTGTCTGCAGTCCAGGTGAATGAGGTGGCTGGATAACATATCCCTGGTTCTGCAATATAGAATGATCGCTCTGCAGTAGAGGAACCCAGCACCTGGCTACTCAAATTACACCTTAGATAGGAGTCCCCTGGGGATCTTGTTAACCTAGAGACCAGCTAGGAAGGTCTGGGTGGGGCCTGAGCGTCTGCATTTCTAGCATGTCTTCCAGGGGATGCTGATGCTGCTCACCCAGGAATCTGAGTGGCAAGGACTTGGGAGAATACTCCACAGGGAGCCACTTTGTCTGGATTGCTGAGTCCCACCCCCACTGCCCCCCCTGCCCATTTGCTCCTGCCTTTGGTGGGGAGCAGCAGCAGAGCCCCCCAGACATTGGGGTCCTATAGCATTTGCGTCAGATGTCAGGGCCAGAAGCGGCCACCTGTGGGACTGGGGCGGTGTCCCTGGAGCAGCAGTGGCTGGAGGAGAAAAGGGGTGAGTGGTTTCAGAAAGGTGTTCAGGTTCCAGTCCACGGTTCTCCCTCCTTTAGCCCCTTCCTCACTTCCAACACTCTCTGCCTTTTGAAAAGTCTAATCTGCAGAACTTGACTGCAGTTTGTAGGGCAGTAAAAGGACTAAAAAGAAAAATGTTTAATAGAGTCCCCTACAGGCTCTGTCTGGCAAGAGGGAAGAAAACTGGTCATTGCCCTGCTAAGAGAGAGCCCTTTCCCAAGAAAACAAAGGTGATGGCTCCAGTCTCAGTATGAAGGGGCGGCCTGGGGTGTCTGTTACATGTTTACACCATCCTATGACATAGAAGTGGTGGCTCTGCCACTACGTCTAACTAGGCAATTTTGGCCTTGGCAATTTCTCTGGGTCTCAGTTTTCTCATCTGAAAAGTTGAGGGGGGGTCATTAAATTAGATGTTCTCTAATTTGGAGAACATCTTTGGAGCATCAGCTTTCCATGATTTGGGGATATAGGAATTTTAAAATGTTAAGCTTAGTCCTCAGGAAAGAGTGAACTTGAAGCAAGTCCTGCTGGGGCCAGTCTCTCGGAGAACAGTTCCGATTCCTCTTGGGTCACCTGCAACTCTGTCCCTCCCTGCTATGGACTGGTATCCTAGAGAGTCGGTTGGCACTGGGACTTGCCCTCTGGCGTGCCTTTGTGTGGCCTCCCCGGTCCTAGGCAAAGCACCCTGGAGAAGTTAATGGGCCTTGTCCAGTGATGCCTAAAACACAGCATGTGGGCCTCTGCAGTATCCCAGGTCTAAGGGCGCTCCATGGAGGCGTGCTTGAACCTGATTATTCGTCCAAAGGACAAGTTTGCTCCCTCTCTGCAGGTGCTAAGCCACCTCCTCCACATGGGTCGCTCCAGATGATGCCTGTCTATGGCGGCAGCTCAGATCTGCCCTAAGTGCCTGACCCAAGTTTCCTAATGTCACGAAGCAGCTGTGTAGCATAGACATTAAGAGCAAATGGCCCTGAACCCTGACCCTGGGTTCAATTCTGACCTCATCCCTTACTAGCTGTGTAACTTTGAACAAGTTACTGAATCTCACTGTGCCTTAGCTACTTGTCTGTAAAATGGGAATAATGGCACCTATTTTCTAGGGTTGTCATGAGAATTAAAATGACATGGGTAAGATGCTTAGACCAGTATCTGACATAGAGTTAGGCCTTGCAAAATGTTAGCCCCTTGGCTGATATCTGAGTCCCACAAGCACCTGAAAGTCAATATACCCCAGAGCGTTTTCATATTTTCAAAGCCAAGTCTTCCCACTCCAATCCTGTTCCTCCTCTCTGCTTCCTTTGTCAGTGAATGGTTTTATCTAGAAGTCACCTTCTTTCCACTTCCAGCTGATTGTGAACTCCTGCCGGTTCATTCTAGAAGCTACTCCACCCTATTCAGTATCACTTCTCTTGAATTAAGTCCCTCATCTCCCACCAGGATGGCAGCCATGGCCTCCTTATCTGTGGCCTCAACCATCCATGGCTTCCACCATCCAGTCCCACAGAGTCATCTGTCCAAACCTAGATGCTCACCCCACTCCCTTGCTTGGCATCTGCAGCAGCGCCCCCCACCCCTGTCTTACCCATAAAACCCCACGTTACAGTGTGGCATCCACATCCACGGTGGCAGTGTGACCCTTGTTCACTTCCCCAGCTTCCGTTCCCGTTCCCTGCTGCATCATCCTGCTTGGGGGTCCTGAGCAGGCCCTTCGGCTATGTGTGGTCCAGGAGCCCTATGGGGGGCGCTGTTGATGGGGCCATCCTGTGGTGACCACCTCAGGGACAAGCAGGCTTTAATATGGGGATTAGGGGACTGAGCGCCTCGCTTCCCTGAAAGGAGTCCAAGAGAGGCTTCACTTAGGTGACCTTGGAACACAGTGAGCAGCATCACATACACAAAAAAAGATGAACTAATAGTTGTCTCCTCTGACATCTGAAGAGTGCCACCCCTGATTTCTAACTCCCGTTGTCTGGGCACTTGATTCCTACTTGATGACATCCTTACTGCACACCGGGCACCATGCTACACCACCTTCAGGCACAGTATTACCTAACCCTGACGACACTTTGGTCACTGCTCTGGAAACTCAGCCTCCCTAAAAACAATTTGGGCAAAGACATACAGATGGCAAGGGGCAGTGGGGCTTCCAAGCCCAGGTCTGTTCGACTCTAAAGCAGCACCCCTCTCCTCCCTGCAAGGCTGATGCATGCATGACATTGGCTCTACTTGTTTTGTTTTGTTTTTTTAGTAAGAAAATATGACTAACATTTACTGAGATCCAGCTCTGTTCTAAAAAATGCTAAATGATTTACATGTTATCTCAAGCAATTTGTAGCAATTTAGTGACTAGATAATATTAGCAACTCATTTACAGGTAATGGAGGCACAATGGCTTTCATTGTCTCCAAATATTCAACAAATATAATTCATATTTAAAATGATGATTTATCCCCCAAACAAATGTACTGTTCATTTTCTCTCACAGCCACATTCTCACTCCACACAGACAGACGTATCAACTATAAGAAAGGCCAAACTAGCAGTCAACTAAACAAAAAATTAAATGCTATGGAACACTTCCTAACTCATTCTATGAAGCTGGCATCACTCTGATACCAAAACCATAAAAAGACATTACAAGAATAAAAACTATAAAACATCATTTCTCATGAACGTAGACATGTTTTTTTTAAAGAATTAGTCAATCAAATTCATGATATATAAAAACCATAACAAATCATAACTTAGTGGAGTGTTTATAGAAAAACAAGGTGGTTTAGTGTTCAAAAATCAATGTAATTCATATTATCAAACTCAAGAATAAAAACTACAAGACTGTCTCAATATATGAAGAAAAAACATTTGAAAAAATACCACATTCATTCTTGATAAAATGTTTCATCAAACTAGAGATGAAAGGAAATTTGGTTCACCTGATAAAGGGCATCAATGAAATTCTATAGCTTAATATCTTACATAATAGTGAAAAACTGAATGCTTTCCTCCCAAGATTGAGAATGAGGCAAAAATGTGTTTTCTGTATTCCATCTGGTACTGAAGATGCCAGCCAGTATAATAAAGGAAGAATAAGAAATAAAAGAAATACAGATCAGAAATGAAGAAAGCTTTCTATTCCCAGGCAACTTTATCATCTATGGAAAAAATCCTAAGGAATTTTTAAAAAGCTGTTAGAACCAACCAGTGAGTTTAGCAAGGCTGTAGGATACAAGGTTAAAATTTACAAGTCAATTATATTTCTGTATACTAGTAATAAAAAGTTAAAATTTAGAAGATAATATTGTTTCTAATAGCATAAAAATATGAGGTAGGGATATATTTCATAAAAGACACAACTGGTACACTGAAAACTAAAATATTGCTGAGAAAAAATTTAAAGAGGACTTAAATAAATGAAGAGATATACTGTGTTCACAAAATGGGATGCTAAATATTGTTAAGATGGCAATTTTCCCAAAATTTATCTATAATTCAAATCAAATCCAAACAAAATTCCAGCAGTCATTTTCTATAAGATGATTACATAATGTATACAAAAATAGCCAAAACAACTTTTTGAAAAAGAAGCCAAATAAGAAGACTAAGACTAACTGATCTCAAAATTTATTATAAAGCTAAAATAAGATATTATAATACCGAATAAAGATAGACATATAGATCAATGAAACAATAAGAATTCAAAAATATTCTCACACATATATGATCAATGGATTTTCTTTTTTTATATTTTATTTTAAAGATGTAGGGTACAATTCAAGATTAGGTATACAAGTGGATATTGCACAGGTAAAGTTTGGGCCTCCCTTTGGTCCCCACTTTGCCTGATTTGAGATCCGGTACCCTAATTGATTTGTGCCCTGGGGGGGCTCCACTTTCTTGACCTGGCACTCTCCCGGCAGCCATCCAGTTAACCCAGTTGCTGTCGTAGGTGATGACGTCACCTTCCAACACCACGAAACAGGCTTCCCACGCACAGTCCATCTGTGGGTAGGCTGAGTCTCCCGTCAGTGGGGGCCTTCCACACCATTTGACAGTCAGCCAGTGTTTATGACTTCCTGCAAGGGAAGTAGTGTTAAATGAGGTACTTGTGTGGCATGGGCCCTATTTAGAGCTGTTGCAAAGGCAGGGAGAGAAGGACACGTCAGGCATGTCATCATGTGTCAGCACCCAGTCCCTGTCCTAGAAACAACTTTCTGGGGAAAAGGGGTTCTGCTCTTAATCAAAGAATGCTCTCCACATTTCACTGTAGGAAGCCATGCTCATCCACTATTTCCATGAACACCTCCCCCCCGTCCCCCAGATTAAGGCAAAGGGCCCTTGTTAAGTGAACTAGCGAAAGTATTTGCCAGAGACAGGAAAAGAAACCACAAAAGCAGAATTGACTAATTCTTCTTCTAGACTCCGACAACCAGCTAAGATACATCTATGCTGAGCTGGAATTCCAGACCCCAGTTCCCTTCCTCGTCCATGATAGGCTGAGACTTTGCATCTCATGTGGTCTCCAAGGCACAGTGTTTCCTACATGGTGATATCACTGATGCTATTCGTTTAATCAAAAACGAGAGATAGAAATGGTGAGAGGGAGGGAGGAAAATGCTGTCTGTTCTTTAATAACCTACCTGGAGTGACCACTGACACCTTGTCTACTTGGGGGGGGTGTCTCTGGGACCCTTTACAGGCTACCTGTGACTCCAGAGCCCCCACACAGAAGAGGGCAAGTGGGTCCCTGCAGACATTGATGGAACATCTTATCTCAGAAAGTCCACCTTCATGGACAGAATTTGGATGAAGGCTTTGGTCTCACTCAGCAAACCCACAGCCAGTCCCCACATCCCAGTGGGCTTGCCAGCTGTGCCAACTAGGCTGTCATGCATGATAGCACATCTGGGGCATTTTGCCTCAACACCTGAGCCTCCCAGAAGGCCTCAGTCTGCCTCACAAAGCCCCAGTGTGCTAGCTCTATGAGGCCCTGAGGTTAAAATAGCAAAAATGCCATCTGGCAAGAGGCTGGCCTTGTTCAGACTGTGTGCTACCTTGTTGGGGTGGTGAGGACGCTTCTCCAAGTCACCATTAAGATGCAAACTGTCACCTCAGCCAGTCCCACCTCTGCCCGCAGCCCACCGCCCGGCATCCACCAGCTGCAGAACGAGAGCCCCTTGTGGTAGCTGAACCATCTTTGGTTTTCCTTAGTTCTGTCTCACTGACTTGATGACGACAGCCCAAAGCAGACTGGACAACCCCCTTCTTTCTTCCGAGAAAAGTACATGCAATAACATGCTCACTTTTAGTCTTAGAGTTGAGGCTGAGGAAGAGAACTCAGGGTTGGGACTTCGAGAAGTGTCTCTGGTCACTGCAGACCCTTTTGTCCTGGTTGCCTTTTTCCTCCCACATATTCTTTCTGCATTTAAAAAAAAAAAAAACTTAGTTATAATTCTTTATTAAAAAAAAAAAATAGGAAGACCAGAAAGAACACACAGAGCTGGTTGCCTTTTATAGAACAATACATGAATAAGAAAACTTACTGGGTATAACATGTGCACCCGGACAGGCATGATTTCAATCATATCCAATTTTAAAATCAAGGAACAGGCCACAGTAAGGAGGGGCAGGCATGTTTTAAAACATCTAGCAGCTGGGCAGAAAAATAGAGACCCACTGGGCCAAACAGCGAGAGGCCCCTATTGAGCAGTCCTATTTCAGGTCTCTAGCCGCCACCCCCCGTGCTGGAGGTAAGCGCATCCCTTGATATTTTTAGTTCACGGTACAGATACCCCTTTTGTCTTCCAGGAACCGGCTAGCTGTGCACGAGCAGAAACCCTCAGGGGTTGAACATAACTGACTGGGGTGGGGGGGAAGGGAAGGTCCAAGCGTGATGGCTTCAGGTTTGGAGGGTGATTGAGAGAAACAAAGGGGTCTCTGATTTAGACAGAAAAGGTGTGGACGGTTCCACCATGGTTTCAAGCATCTGACTATAGGCTCCAGTCAGTAGGAGAAAGCAAACCGCTCATTTTGTTTTGTTTTTTGTTTTAATTTTTGGCTTGTTTTTTTTCAAAAAGTCAAAGTCTCACTCTGTCATTCAGGCTGGAGTGCAGGGGCACCATCATAGCTCACTGGAGCCTCAAATTCCTGGGCTCATGTGATCCTCCCACCTCAGTCTCCCGAGTAGCTGGAACTACAGGTGTGTACCACCACGCCCAGTTAACTCTTAAATTTTTGGTAGAGATGGGGGTCTCACTATGTTGCTCAGGCTGGTCTCAAACACCTGACCTCATCCTCCTGCTTGGCCTCCCAATGTGCTGGGATGACAGGCATTTGCCACCACACCTGGCTAATACTCATTATTGAGCACTAGGATCCTTGGGCCGGCTTACAGCAAGCCCCGGGGTAGAGTCATTTGGCTTTCAGCATGGAGGGAGCCGAGACGTCCCCTGGGCTACCTCTCAAGCCTCAGCACTGAGCTCAGGACCTGGTGAAGGAAGACGCTGAAGCCGGTTTCTCAGGGTCACACTGAAAGCTTACTGTGCTGCCCCCGCCTCTCTCCAGACAAAACCACATTCACAGACCATGAATGTTGAAAGGGGCACTGAGTCCAAACCCTGTGATCGCAACAGAGGCAGCAGTGCTCTGCTGTCCTCAGCACACCGCGGTGGGCACCCTTGAAGAGAGCACAAGAAGGCACACGGCAGTCAGAGCGCAAACCTCACCCTGTGCGTCTCCTCCCTGCCCCATCAGCACTGGCCTTCGCTTCATGTCCTCACACCATCATCCTAAGATACCCCAGCACCAGTGGTATGAATTCTCCACCTCAGCACCATGCTGGCCACCGTCATCCTTTATCCCCGTTGCACAGGTGAAGAGACTGAAGCCTACAGAGGACACAACCACACAGCTAGGAAATAGCAAAGCCGAGCCACAAACTCTGGGCTTCTGACTCTCAACCCAGTAAGCTGGTCCCCTCGTTCCTATGCCACTGGTGAGCCCTGCAAAGAGTCGTCAGAAGGTGGCAGACACAGCTGTAAGCCCGTGTCGGCCCCGTCAAACAGTATCTGCTCTGATGGTGTCAATTAGCAACAGCATTGGGTTCAGCAGCCTTCACATAACAGGAAACTCAAATAGCAGAGACTAAAACAAATTGGGGTGTTTTTTTTAAATGTAAAGGAAGTGTGCAGTTAAGCAGGAAACAGCCTGTGTAGTGGGTCGGTGACACCATCAATGGTTCTCAGCTCTATCTTTCTGCCCCACAATCCTTATCACGTGGCTTCCATTTTTTATGTTGCCTCTTGTTCTGAGACAGCGGCTGAAGCTCCAGTCATTGTGTATGTATTCCAGGTAGGAAATAAGAGGAAAGATTACCTGCCATCTGTGTAAGTTATCTTTAAAAACCTTTTCTGGAAGTCCTTCCTAATGGCTTTGCCTTCCATCTCATTGGCCATCCCTTTCAGCAAGAGATCCTGGGGAATAAGGTTATACTAATACACTCCTGCCTCAAGTAAAATTGGAGCCTGGTCTGGTTAGTAAGGAAGGAGAGGATGGATGATGAGCAGGTGTCTGTGAGTGAGGTGACTTGTGGTCGGTAAGCGGCCATAGAGCTATCCTTGCTAATGAGCTGGTCTGTGATAAGGTCATAGTGAAGCCACTTCCTAGCAGGGAGAGAGAATGCTTTGCGGAGAACATCCCCATCTCGGCACTGAGATCGTATTCAAGTTTGATGAAGTGTTTCATAAACTCTTAATAGTATATTAGAAATGAGGTCAGACCAACCATTTAAACATGAGAAGCCGGCACAGGCGAGTGGCACATTTCTTTCTTTCACAGTCAGGGTTAAATCTTGCATTAGGTTAAGCCTGCACTCTGTAGGCCCTTACTACTCCAGCTGTGGTCCCCAAGGACCAGCAGCCTTGGCATCACTAGGGAGCTAGTTAGAAATGCAGAACTCCAGGCCCCACCTCAAGCCTGCAGACATGATCTGCTGTTTCCCAAGCCCCCCGAGATCTGGATGCACATTGGAGTTTGAGAAGCCCTGTTCCAGTGCAGTGCCCCAAAGAATCTGCAAGAACCCTCTCCTCCCCTAAAAGCCTCTTCTCGGGGTGCAGTCTTCTCTAGAACCTGCATTCTGAGACCCTCCGTCGCAACTCCACTCTCTGAGAACGCACATTGAAATGCTGTTGAAAAATAACACCTGATATTTACTGAGTTCCCGTTCTGGGCCAGGCACGAAGGAGGTCATATGTCTTCCTGTGCTTCATCCTCCTGACAACTCCATGTGGCGAGCACTACCACCCTCATCCCGCCCCTGGTGCTGTACTCAGTTACCCAACCAGGAAGTCATGGGTCCAGGCAGGTACAGCCTCTCTGAAACGTTTTGCCCAGACAGAGGGATTTTAAGGCTCAGAGAGAGACAGGGGTGGTATTTCAGGATGAGGGAGCAGCTGGGTGAAAAATTTCCTGGATAGGCAGTTGGGATGCCTGGGTTCCAGAGTCTGCTCGGCAGCTAATGACTTCGTCTAGCCCACATGACCATTGGAACTTCACTCCTCTTATCCAGGTGCCGAGTGATCTGCAAGCTCTCCTCCAGGTCTGACATTCCTTGGGGCTGGGCGTGCTGTCCATGTGACCTGGAAATCAGTCAGCCTCGACAGCTGCCCACCCTAACTGGCTTTATTCAGATTCACTCAACTGTCACTGGCCTGGCCAGAAGCCAGCTTGATCTAGAGACCCAGATGTTGGACAGCCTGAGGGGAACCATACACCCTCCTGAGCCACCAAAGGCAAATAAACACAGCTGCTGCCAGCCACATCCCCTCTCCGTCCCCTCCCCCTCCCCCCCACCTTGAGCCAGGTGGAAGGCAAGGAGCCAGGCAAAGCTGACTTCCTGTAGACTTTTGGAAAATACTTGATTCAGTTTGAGTGTTCACAAAGGATGCATTTGGCTGTGTGAGACAACTTGCCAAAGCTGCCTGTGGGACCGTACCCCGCTGAACGCCCCCAATCTGAAAGGGCTGGGTGAATTCAGAGAGAAGTGGGACAGGAAAAGCCATCAAGACTTAGTGGAGGCAGAAGGTTCCTTGTTGCCCTTGGTACCTGTGTGGGGCCCATGTCCAGTCAGCAGACCTGCTAAGTGGAACGGAGAGCTTTTGAGAGTGTCCTCCCAGTTCACAGTGGGTGGACCCTTTAGTCATGCCTCTCTCTTGCCACCCTCCACTCTGCCATGGACACGGGGAGGCTCCTGGGAGCCGTGTGTCTGCTGTGTGACGCCTGCACTGCCCTTGGCGACAGATGATTGGTCAATGGTGGCACCAGGTCCAAGCTGGACCACAGTCTCTTTCCCATGGATTTAAGAATGGAGGGGCAACCCTCTTTCAGGTCCCCTCCTGCTGTGGGGGTTTTTCTGTCTTCTTAATAAACTCCTGCTTTCTCACCCTCCTGTATAAAAATAAAAAAGAACTGAGGCAAAAGACTCTGTCTCCAGAGTCACATTTAGGTTTAGTTTCTTAGGGTAAGGCATCGTCGACACCAGCAATCCAAACTGCAGAGAGAACACAGCCCGCACACTGAGTAGATCAAAGAGGATCCAGGGTCTCTCTGGTTCCATCTCAGACTCCAACCACTCCCTCTCTAGGTTCTCAGCCTCACCCCTGCCTCCTATCATAAAATCTCCTTTAAGCAAGCCAGCTCAGGAACACCTCTATCACTTGTCATGGGAGGAGTCTTAATCAAGGCTGAGCCACGTACCCATGTATTCAACAAATACACACGAAGAACCCACTAGGGCTGGGAGATGTGTTCACAATAGGGGAAAGGAAAAAAGAACAAGTAGTGATCTCTACTCCCAAGCAGCTCACATAGAACTGGACATAAACACCATTCTAAACCAGTGTTTTTGCTATGGTCTCAGTGTTCATCTTCCCCTATAATTTGTATGCTGAAATCCTAATCCCTGAAGTGATGGTTTTAGGAGTGGGACCTTTAAGAGGTGATGAGGTCACGAGGGTGGGGCCCTCATTGGATGGGATTAGGCCCTATATAAGGGGCTGAAAGTCTCTTCCACCAGGACACAGTGAGAAGTCATCATCTATAACCAGAGAGCAAGTCCTCACCAGACGTTGAATTTGCCAGTGTCTTGCTAAAGGGAACAAGACAGTCCCTGGCCTCCAGAAGCTTGCATCTGAGCAGGGACCCACACGGAAAGTGTAATACAAGCTCAAGACCACCAAACAAAAGACTTCTGAACTATTATTGCTAAATGAGTGGTTCCTAAAACATTACAGCAGCTCAGAAGGAGAATACACTTGCAGCTAGAAAGCTGACAAATTTTCAGAGCAGTAGAAACCTAGAGTAGGCTCAAACAGAGGCTGTGCCTAGCCACACTCTTGCAAATGAGGCTATTAAAAATACACAGCATTCCACAGAGTTCCACGCTTCTAACAGCGCTTTCACAGTCAGCTCACAGGATGCTCACAGCATGCTGAGGAGTAAGGAATGCAACAGAATTGCTGTTTGATGATGGGGAAACTGAGACACTGAGTCATTGGCTTGGGTCTCAGAACTACTGAGTGGGACAGAGGCTCACACCTCCTTCCCCCAGCCAAGGCTCTTCCTGCCAACTCTTCATGAATAAGAGGAGGGGACAAGGAACCACACATCTCAGAGTGATTCTAACTTTCCTCAGGAGCTTCTGGGCCAACTCAGTTCGTCTGCTGTCTTGTGTGGCAGCTCAGAAGTTGAGAGATTCTCCTAAAGACTTCCAGGACAAATCACGTACTTGTCTAATATTGGTCTTCCCTGCATGATTATAAGCTGCAAGAGGGCAGGTACCGGGTCTTGTTCAGCAATTAAGATCAGGACCTGGCCCATACAGTGCATTCATCTTCATTTCATGACTGAATGAAAACAAATAAATGAATCAAATAGATAAGAAGGGGTAGAAATGCGAGGTGAGAAAGCATCTCTTGAGGCACAGAAGCAAATCTTCTAAAGCTTCCTCCTCCTCCTTGCTGCCTTCCTCACAAATCCTCTTAGCGTTATATCCAGAGGGCAGGCAGAGGGGGGAAAAGAGAGATGCTAAAATTACCAGCCTATCACAGGTTGCTACTTGTTAAGACTAGAGGGAAAGAAGAATGATGGAGAAAGCCAAGAAGAGACTCCAGGATCGAGCCAGAGGTTGGTGTGTGCTCTAGCCGTATCCAGTGAAAGTAGCTTACATTCTTAGTAAACTACAAGGGAATACCTAAGTTTTAGGTGTGATTTTGAGGTCTGAACGTTAAGCACTCACTATGATATTCATTTGGAGTTCAGTCAGGACAAGCTTCTTGAAGGATCCTTTCACATCCTTCTCTGATCACATCCTCCAACTCCTCTTGTGCTTGTCCTGGAATAAAACCAGCCCCCAAGTGAGAGGTGAGGCCCCGTCACCTCATCTGGCAACTGTCCACTCTTTAACCACCACAGGACAAGGCTGAAAGAGGGACCGAGACGGAAAGAGCAACTGATCAGGAAAGCAGAGATCAGTACCCCAGCCTAGTCCCCAGGAAAATCACTGCCGCCCTCTCATCTCCTCGGCCCTTCCTCTGCCCATCCCTCCCTCCTACTCAAACTGGCACCACCTCCTACTCAACTCGGGGTGAGCAGCCAGTTGATCCAGGGGAGCTACTGCTTGTGCCAAGAGGCACGAGCAGTTTCAGTTGGCACAGAGTCTCAGGAGAAATGGCTCTTTGTTCCACCACCAGAGGGAATGCCACCAACTCCTGCTACAAAGATTCCCACACTCCCCTCCCTCTTAGTCAAGGGCAGAGAACTCGCCCGCTGGCCCTTCCAAACCCAAAACACCCAGCTGAAGACAAAAGCTGCTGCCCCCATGTGACCATTGGCAGATGGCTATTGCAGAGCCAGAGCAGCATCTATCCACACCCTCACCCCGTCAGGGCCCCCCAAAGGCTGCCTTGGCCAGAGATCCCGGGATGCCCACTCTGCTGCTTATGGTCTCAGGGCTTGAGCAGGCACTGTCCCCCAGAGGTTATTTGAGCAAGTGACTAGCCTTAAGATCTGGCCCTGGGCACCTAGGCTCTGTGTTTACCTTCCTCATCCCCACTGACTTACTTCTAGTTTCTTCACTTTTAGAGAGAGAGAATTTAAAACAAACAAACAACAAAAAAAAAACCCTTGCGCCACAGGGGGAGGTGATGATCATATGACAGGGAACTTACACATTCAAGACAGGGCAGGTGTGTCTCACACCCAAAGCAACAGAGCAAGGAGGCCCTCGGGGCTCTTTCAACACATCATGTGAGTTGAGTGTTGCCCCACAATTTTCAGGCAAACTTTTCATTAACAAAGAAAGTGCTTCATTCTCGTGAACTCTGACTCCATTTCCTGAAGCAGCCTTGACACACACAGGCCTGGGTACACACAATCTGTCAATTCAGTTTGTCATCAGGGAAAAGTCACATAACTCCCCACCTCCCCCCACACATACACATAGCCCAACCATCCCTGGCTGTGTTTAAGAAGAATCTCTAGGAGGGAAAGAGTAGAAACTAAATTTAATCAGGTTAAATTCCGGTTTTCCAAGGGAGAAGGAGAAGCCCACATTTTAGCCACAATTTTATGACAGGAATCCTGGGTTTTAACACAGAGGAAACATTCAGCAGCATCCTGATGAAATATTTTGAAGAAAAATAATAGGGGTGTGAACTGAGCTCCTCACCAAGGACAGCAGGCAGGAACATTTTCAAAGCACTTCGCTCTCAGCAACATACAATTCTGACATGAAAATGAAATTGGATCCACATCTGCTCTATCACTGTCCTCATGGTGGGCCTTCAAAAGCCTTCTGCCTGTTAGTTTTCTAATAAAGAAAACTGATGACACCAGACTGGCTCATTAAAAAAAAAAAAAATCCCCGCCCCATACTCTAGAGCCAGAAAGTTTTTAACCAAACTGGGTTTGACAGAATATATTTGCAGAATATTTATTTTTAGATCCCTTAGCAATACAGTAACAGTCTTCCATTTCCGATCAGCTGGACACCAGCCAAAATGGTGAAAAAAGTAAGAGGAACTTCAGCCTGCAAGCCTTTCTCCTCGAGAGTCCCGGGGCTCCTGCCTACTCCCTAGCTGCTGGTCCTCGCCCAGCATTTAGGAGTGAGTTAGCAGGAGCAGACACCTTGAAACATCCTCTTGTGAAGAGATTGCTCATTCTTTTTTTTTCCCACTCTGAAGTTAGGGTTCACTAACACATTCACTTCATCTCAAACTGAAACTTTGTGCAAATGATCTGTGGCTCATGCATTAAACACAAATAACATTATTTTTGTTTTATGACTTCTCTTGTCAATTTCACTTCCCTCAAGGCCACTGGATAGCAAGCGATTGGGGCAGGAATTCCTTCACGTGTGTCTTTTCTTATATCCCAACTGGAATGAAAATTCTTCAGGGATAGAGGAAATCACTGAATAAATGGCTGACCGCAAGTTGTTTTTTCAAGTATTAACTGTAAGGCAACAATTTTACTTTAAGAAGTTTTTCTCAAAAGCGCATTTGTTTTTTTTAAAAAAAACCTAAATGCATTTGGATATGGTAGTGCTCAGAAGTAGCAGCTGGTTTCAACAACTCAGTTTTCTCTGAACACTTTTTCAACAGCTATTGCACACATTAGGGAAGGACTGAATTCTCAGAATTATGCCTCCATAATTTCATCATCCCCCTTCTCTTTTAGGGGATGGGCGGAGTGGAGAAGCCAAGTCGCCACTAGAGCTCCTGCAGGTCTGACCACTGAGCCAGTCTAAACAAAGGGCTCCTTTAACTCACCACTCCCAAAGCCAGCAACTGTAGGATGAAGAGTGGCCATTATGTGGCACAATATGGCCCAGGGGTCATTAGCCATTAACCTTTCCTGGTGACTTCCCCCATTCCTTTTGTGTGTGGCAGAATGCTCCCTCACATCCCCACGATATTTAACAACCAATCAGGAAAAAGCATGAGTGAAGCAAAATCTCAAATAAGTCCTTGGCCCTAGCGGGTAAATTCAGACATAGAAGGGAGACTCAAAAAAACCAGGAATGCTTTCTGGAGGGTGGGCGCCTTGCAGTGTACTTCCCTTGCTAGGTGAGTGTTCTAGGAACCCATCAGCATTGGTGTCCCAGTTAGCACTGTTGTGAGAGGCAGTGTTCAGCTTCAGTGAATTTCTTTTGGAGATCCTTTCAGTGTATTTACCTATGTCATAATGGGTGATTTATGAGTGTATCTGCCCACACCCCCGCTCAGCAGTTTCTGACCCAAAACACCACGGTCCCCATGCCCCGCCCTCCCTCTTCACCCAAATCTCATCTGGAGCAACTTTGTTTGTTGCCCTGGATGAAAAAAAGTCCTCAAAGGGAAACATTTTGCCAATGTGGAAGAGGTGAAACAAAAAATGTCAGAAGCACTAAAAGGTATCAGAATTGATGAGTTTCAAAACTGTTTTGAGCAATGGAAAAAGTGTCTCGATGAGTGTATTGCATCAAACAGAGAGTACGGTGACTGAAGTTTAAACATGTAAGAATAAATACACAATTTTTTATAAATAGATTCTGGGTTTTTTGGGTCCCTCCTCATATTTGCTCAATAGTGGTTTCATTCCAACTGGCCCAAAGGAAAAAAAATGTAGGGACTTTTTAAAAGCCTATCTAGCAAGAAGAAGTCTCAGAAAGCAGTCCTAGATTTAAACACACGCTGCCTCAACAAAAGCCAAATCTCAGGTGTCAACAAAAAAAAGTTGCTCTTTATTTCGGAAACAGATCTTAGAAAGTAACTAGCTTGGTGCCAATTAGAGAGAGGCAGGGCAGGCTTGGTTATGCACTACTTGTAACACATCTACCACCCTGATGGAATCGCTTTAAAAAGGGGGAGCTCTTTTCTTTTTTTTTTTTTTGAGTTGGAGTCTCACTCTGTTGCCCAGACTGGAGTGCAGTGGCACACTCCCGGCCACCGCAGCCTCCACCTGCTAGGCTCCAGCGATCCTTCCACCTCAGCCTTCCAAGTAGCTGGAACTACAGGTACGTGCTACCACACCCGGCTAAGTTTTGATTTATTGTACAGATGAGGTCTTGCCAAGTTGCCCGGGTGGGTCTCGAACCCGCAGGCTCAGGCAATCCACTCACCTCAGCCTCCCCAAGTGTGGGATTACAGGCTGAGCCACCGAGCCCGGCTGGGAGTTCTTTTCTAATAACCCTTTAAAAATGCTATTCAGAGATAAACTTTATATTTTTGTGTAACCAAAAGATGCTACTCCATAACACAGCAACACCAGGTACTGCAATTAAATAATTTTAATGGAAAAAAAACAGTAACACTTGGAGCACCAAAGCAGAAAGATTATTACTCAATCAGTTCAATGGATCATGTGCCAAAAACAAAATGCTCAGGGCAGGCCTGGCAGACTGGTAGAGGTGTTCAGGCTGAATGGACCGGAGTCCCACAGTGTTTGTGCCACAAGTCGATGGCCTTGCTCACGATCGCATCCGAGCTATCCTGGGGAATCTGTGGATAAGCAAAACCAGTCTTGGTGAAATTTCAGCATGTACAACTGCAGTCTCATTCACTGTGGCATAAAACTTGTTTCCATGAGAGTTTTCATTGTTTTTGAGAAAGTGATAGCATCCAAGGCTTGTTTCCCATGCACCTGAGGACATATTAAGGAGCTCTGGTGTCAGGTTGTCTCGGTTCAAATCCATCATTGCCCAACAACTGGGAGCTCCTGGGCAGGCTACCTAAGCTAGCAGGTTCTCAGATCCCCATCTCTAAAGTGGGAGAACAGTAGGCAGACTTCACAGAGCTATTAACAGGACAACATGAGGCAAACCATGAAAAATACTTAGCACAGGCCTAGCACTGCTAGTCACTATTACAATGATGATTCATTTACTCAACACACATTCATTTAGTCCTTATTATTTACTAGACCACTATTCCAATGTCCATACTGACTATTTTTTAAAACATGAAAAGATTTGGAATTCTGTGGAAATCATTTAGACATAAGTCTCTTTAATTCTACTTTATTCTAAGATATGTAGGGAGGCAAACATTAATTTCATTTAGGCCTTTTCCAGCATTCACTAAGTTAATACTTAAGCACATTAACAAAACCAACTGGGATGACACCAGAAACAGTAACAGAAATGAAAAAGCTTATAAAATCATCTGAAACACAGGACTTCTTTTGCACTGACAAAAGCTATTCATTGTACAGTGAAGATCTCATCTCTTCCTTTTCTTGTCCTCTGCGGACATACTCATGCAACCGTCTCAGATCCTCATTCCCCAAAGAGAGAATGGAAACTATAACCACAGGCCAACTGTAAGCCAAAAATTTTCAAAGGAAAAGATGTTTCTTACAATGTAAAAATATACTGTATTATTTCTCTGACATAATTTAATGCAAAGAATTAGTGGCTTGCTAACATGACATCATTTCTAGATTCAAAATCAAATCAAATAAAACACACTTACATTTTCCAGAAACTTTGTTATCTTCTCTGCACTGTTTAGTGCCATTACCTTTATTTTAAAGGTTAATAGAATTTCTACAGCTACAAAAACCAGGATCTTACAGGATCCACTTACTACTTTATCCCAAACCCTACAAAAATAAAGAAATATAATCAAATTACTTGAGTTTGAAATTTATGTTTACCTAGACATCTCAAATTATAAAATAAAATCAAATTGCTCCTATTTTATGTATAAGCTTCAAAAAACTATTGTGAAATATCCATAAAAAAAAACAAAATAGATAAGGTATTTCAAATCTATTCTAGACACAATCAGCATTAGAAGGAAAAAGAAAATTTCACTAAAAATTACTGCCGTGCTAGGAACCCACCAAATGCACATTCCCTCACGTTGCCAAACCCAACATTTTGAGGGAAGGAAATGAAATTCCTAAACCAAAGTTTGTATTTTGCTAATACTCTATAATGTTAATATAATTACCGCATGCTAAAGGACAAAAACAAAGTATATGAGAAGTTCAATTTCATTGCCAGTGATTCTGGGAACAGATTCCTTTAACTTCTCTAAAGGCTTAAGGAACCAGTTATTGATCTACAACCGCTCTAAAATAACTATTCTGGTAATTCCTATAACTCTTAAAGGTTGGTGTTATACTCTATACACTTAGTTACTTTTTTTTTATTATGATGTTGTGGGGTACAGTTAAGGGTTAGGTATACAAATACGTTTCACTCAAGCACCCTATTGATAAGAGGTGCTTCCCCATCCCCAGACAGATATTTGCTACTGTTAATCCCATCTCCCTACCCCCCACCATAGTTTCCCACTACTGTCAGTCATTTTCTTATAGTATTACATTGGATGTTCAAGGTCCATTATATGAGTGAGAACATGTGATACTCGGATCTTTGTTTTTGCGAGAGGTCACTCAGTATTATAGACTCTAGTTCCATCCAGGTTGCTGCGAAATTCATGATTTTGCTCTTTTTTATGGCTGCATGTTACTTTTTTTTTTTTTTAAATTAGGGTCTCACTCTGTCACCCAGCCTAGAGTGCAGTGGCGCGATCATGGCTCACCACAGCCTCAACTCCCTGGGCTCAAGTGATTCTCCCAACTCAGCCTCCCAAACACCTGGACTACAGGCACATGCTACCACACACAGCTAATTTTTTAATTTTATTTTTTGTAAAGACAGTGTCTCGTTATATTGTCCAATCTGGTCTCAAACTCCTTGGCTCAAGCAATCCTTCGGGTTTGGCCTCCTAAAGTGCTGGGATTATAGGTGTGCACTACTGCACCTGGCCACATATTGTCTTCTAACATTCTCTGTGTACTTCTTCTCAACCACATCATAAAGTCTTGGAGGGGTGGGACCAGGACTCAGAAATATCCATAGCACATGCCTGAAACTGACTGGAAGAGCTAAGTTTGGATCTCAAATCTTTGACTGCCTTTAGCTTCTTTAAAGATGTCTTAATAAAACTCAGAAAATCCAAGATTTTTGCTAAATTAAGATTTACCATATTTCTGGAAAGAGGAGGTTGTACTGATATAAACTCCAGAGACCATCTGAGATGGGACTATTGTACAGCATCTAACACACTGAGGGCCCTCAAATTTTCTAACTGTATAATCAGTAATAAGCAGAATCACGTGCTGTTACATTAGCTACTAGAGAATTTAGCTTCAAATTATTGTATTGTTCTAAAGAAAATTTATATTTTGAGGGATTATCACACGAAAGGCCAGGACACTTCTCTAACTCCTAGCCTTCTTCAAAAGAAATACTTGCCTCTGTAAACTGGATTCAGGCAAACACCCTGCAAAGCACCTCTTGAACCAAAGATCATAAGGAAGTTTGGACACTGCAGAACATGTCTTCAGATGAGTCAGCAGTCTACTATCTTCCAGATTCAAGTATTGTTCAAAAGCCTTTGGCTAAAAATTAAACAAGAAGAGAAATTACTCATTTCCTGTGACATACATCACCTGATAATACAGTCTCTGATGAAAAAAATTTACATGCTAAATGCAAGGAAGTGCTAGAAGACAAAATCAAGAATCATCCAAGTCACAAGTGACACAACAGTTTCCCAGGTCAGTACTAACTAAAGTAACAAACTGTCCAGGACAGAAAGGTTTCCCAGGACACAGAACTCTTGTAGTGCTAAAACCTGGGCAGTTCCAAGCAAAATGGAATGGATGGTCACCCAAACACTAACCACACTAACCAGATTCAGCAGCCTAAGGCAAAAGTCCAAAGCAATTTCAATTGCTCTGAGGAGCTAAGAAAAACCTAAACATTTAGGTTATTTTCAGTATTTCCATCACCCCAAATTCTTACTTTATGAAGAAAATAAACCATACATCACCAACGGAAGACAAAAGCTGACAAAAAGGGACTTAATAAGCCTGAGGGGCATGTCTATTAAACTATGGAAGAGAATACTAAGAGTGCTTATTTAAAAAATAAAAATAAACCAAACCTCTATTTAAGATAGTTTGTAAAAATTTTGGCAATAGCAATGAAAAAAATTACTTAAGTTTGAAATGGTTTAAGACAAGCATTCCACGCCACAAAATTAAAGTTGGCCTCTTGGCAATGAGAGACCATGTCAAAAGCAGAATTTGGAAAAGCTTGTAAAAGGCTATGACACAATCCTAGGAATCAGAACACTACAGCATAATAAACACATCATCACATCCTTATCTTCTTTTGAAGTCTACCACTGTCCATCACACACATTTCTCTAAAACTATAATGAAACCTATACTTTCTGATAACAAATTCATTTGGTCAAACCACAAAAATATGGCAAGATGACAAGATTATAGAAATTCTATTTTAACAAGAAGCTAGGAAGAAGAGATCAACTATATTACAATAATAAAAAATTTTAAGGCAAACACAGTTGAAGGAAAGAGAAAAGTTTTAGCAAATCACTTGATGCCTAAACTAAAAAGCAACACAAAGAAAATTTAGTTTTTATTATACATCCTAAAGTACTTTTTGGAAATTCCTAACTATTTAAAACCAGGCACTATAATTACTGAAATGAATCTCTTTTTTAAAGGTGAGGAAATGAGGCTTAAGGGACATTAAATATCTTGCTGACTCTAAAATTCATTTCTGAAAAGAAAAAATCAAGTTCAAGGATAGCCAAAGTATTTTTTAAAAGGAATACCAAAAAAAAAAAGAGCTTTCCCTATCAGTTATCAAAATATACTAGAAAGTTGTACTAAATATTCACGTGACATAGGCCCAGGAATATAGATAAATAGCTCAATGGAAAAGAGTCCAGAAAGAGATACAAATATATATGGAAAGCCAGTATATGATAAAGGTGGTATTTTTAAACTGTGAAAAAAAGGATGAGTTGACAAACAGTATAAGTAGTAGTTCTAATGATTACTAATTGTGTGACCTTGGGCTTACTTCTCTGTGCTTCAGTTTTCTCATTTGTGAAAACAGAGATAGTGCTTAAATGAAGTAGCTCACTAATAAAATAATTTAGCACTGCCTGACATGAAGTACATTCTCAATAACCAGAGAGGAAGAGGAAGAGGAGGGTAGTCTTGTGCTGGTAGAAGTTGTGGTGCTGCAGGTAAGTGTAAAGAAGTGAAATTCAATGTGTCAGAGGCCAATCACAAACATAAATCCCTGACAAATTAAAGGGCTAAATTTAAAATGCTTAAACATTTTAAAGCATTAGAAGAAAACAAAAAAATAAGCTCCTTAATCTCAGTATTAGAAAGGGCTAATTAACCAAGATACTAAAAAAGTCAAAGAAAAATGCTGACAATTGAATGGGCCACCTGAGACCCAATCCCCACCACTACACTATATGTCTATGCAATGAATATCCATGTACTCCCAAATCGAAAATTAAAAAAAAAAAGAAAAATACTGATAAACCCCATTGGAGCCAAACTTAAAATCTCTGTACAACAGACAGGGAAACTCTTTCCAACATACATAACCAAGAGAGATAAATATCCAGACTACAGTTAGTCCTCTGTATTTGTAGTCAACCACCCATAGATCGAAAATACTCAAGAAATAAAAAATAGATGGTTGTATCTGTATGGCACATAGACATTTTTCTTGTCATTATTCTCTAAATAATACAGCCTAACAACTATTAATATTTATATAGTATTTGCATTGTAGTAAGTACTAAAAGTAATCTAGATTTAAAGTATACAGGAAGAGGTATGTAGGTTATATGCAAATACTGTACTATTTTAGACAAGGGACTTGAGCACCCATGAATTTCAGTATCTCGAGGACTCCTGGAACTAATATCCCAGGAGTATTAGTGGTATTAGATACAAAGAGGTGACTATATGTCAATAGTTCTTACAAAGAAAAATAAAAGCCAACAAAAGCTGCTCAACCTCAATAGAAACTGAGGATATGTAAATTAAAACCATTTTTGCTATCAGATGAACAAAAAGTTAAAAGATTGACACTATCAAGTATTGACAATGGGACGGTAAACAGGAAATCTCATTTATTTTACTGGTGGGAGCATAAAACGATATAGCCTTTGGATAAGCAACCCCATAGTTTGCATTTTTAATATGTCAAAAATAAATAAATAGATTTTAAATATGTCTCCCCTCAACTTGAGCATTTTCTTATAGGTACCAACCCTGGAGAAATACACATATGTACAAGAGCAAGAATCTCTTGTATTTAAATATTATGGCAAATTCTTAACAGGAAATACCAAGTAAATTTTTTTTAAAGATGTTTCTAAATGAGTGGCTCTCAACCTCAGCTGTACTTCAGAACTGCCTGGAGCTTTTAAAAATTTAGAATTCCAGGGTCCCACCCTCAGAGATTCTGTCTTAATTGGTCTGGGTGGAGGAAAGGTAATTTTTTAAAAGCTCCCAGGTGGTACTAATAGGAAGTCAGGACTGAAAACCAGTGATTCATCTGTACTGACCTGGAAAGTTCTCTAAGACATTAAGTTAGAAATAAGCACAAAAATAGAACTGTAGGGCAGAATGTACAGCGTGACACTACTTAACGTGTTTTTAAAAAATAGTATTACAAGGTGCATCAATTAAGTTTCAGAACTTATTCTAGAAAAAGTGATACATACATACCTCATTGTTGAATATCACTACAGTCAACTTTGAAGTACTCCCCCTTAGGAAGCTATGCACTGATGGCAGCACCTAGTCCACGCATCAAAGCAATTTTGTAACACTTTTTCGGGAACAGCCATGAGAGGTGTCATTGTATTACCCTTGATGTCCTGAATGACATCAAATTGTCTTCCTTTCAATATTTCCTTTATCTTCAGATAAAGAAGAAAGTCACTGGGGGCCAGATCAGGTGACTAGGGAGGGAGTTCCAATACAGGTATTTGTACAGTGCTGTCAATGTAAGCACACAGAGGCAAGTTTGCAAACTTAATTGTCAGACCTCAGCAAATAACGATGACAGCTCTGATGAGCATTCCAGAAAAAGAATTCTAAAATTGCTTTGACGAGTAGACTAGGCACTGGCATCAGTGCACAGCTTCCCAAAGGGAGTACTTCGAAGGTGACCATAGTGATATTCAGCAATGAGGTACGTAGCACTTTTTCTAGGATGGTTCATGAATCTAATTGTTGGACCTCATATACACATGCAAATAAAAGAGTCTAGAAGATACACCAAGCTGATGACAATGTTTACTTCTTTGGAAGGGGATGAGGGGCTGCGAGGTATTGGTACAGATTTCGGGAAACCTGAATTCACCTGGATTGCTTAATTTCTTTTGAGAATTACTATATTACAAGAAATAAAGAATAAACTTTTTAAGCATAGCATAAACTATCAAAATACTACTGACTTACCCCAACATTAAATAAGAAAAGCTAATTAAATCATATTATAATTAAGACCTCCTGATTTAATTCAGCAATTGACATTATATTTACTTATGCTCTATTCCATGCTTCAATTATTCTTACTGAAATCAACAAAAATGGTTCAAAATCCTAAAAATTAAATTTTACTTAGTTGAAATATATGAAAGCTGCTCTCATAAGTGCTCTATGAAGCCGAAGGGTCTTGCCCACTGCCCTGTGAAAATAATTAGCTGTGCAGTCAGAGCAATGATCCTCAGTGCTCATCCAACCATCACCACTGCCTCTCATATGATCCCGCATCCTGTCTCACAGCGACTACTTTCAGTAGAATTTTCAAATGAAACAACTCGATGATTTAAGAAAACAAGATTCATTTTTTACAAATGAGATAAATAAGGGAAAATACTGGAAAAAAGAAAATGGCAAAAGAAGACTGGCTTATGCTACAAAGCAAAGTGCCATTCAGTTTTCTGGATGCCAAAGCCAAGACATGGCAGAGACAGCAGTCGCCTGCCTCATACTCGTGTGCACCTCCTTCTTCACTCACAGAATACATATTCTAACAGGAGATCACAATATGCCAGGTTTTAAAAAAACCACGTGCCCAGTCTCCACTGCTGACTGGGTAGTTAGATGACAAGGTCCTGGCCACTAATATACAGTTCACCCCTGAAAAACAGGGCTGGGCTGCATGAGTCTGCTTAAACATGGATTTTCTTCTGCCTCTGCCACCCCTGAGACAGCAAGACCAACTCCTCCTCCTCCTCAGCCAACTCAGTGTGAAGACAATGAGGATGAAGACCTTTATGCTGATCTACTTCCATGTAATGGATAGTAAACATATTTTCTCTTCCTTATGACTTTCTTAATAACATTTTTTCTCTAACTTATTTTATTGTGAGAATACAGTATATAATATATAGAACATACAAAATATGTGCTAATTGACTGTTTACATTATCAGTAAAGTTTACAGTCAACAGTAGGCTGTGAGTACTTAAGTTCTGGGGGAGTCAAAAGTTAAATGCAGATTTTCAACTATGTATGGGGGTCAGTGCCCCTAACCCTCATGTTGCTCAAGAGTCAACTGTATATGCAGAAGGAAAGTCTGCTAAAGGGTGACAGACTTAACTGGCTTGTACCTTTGACTTTCACTTTGACCTTTGCCCTTCCCTCCTCTCCTGCCCACAACACATTTGTCATGGCTGTCGGTCCACCCTGAGAGCATGAGAGGAAGGATCATACTTAAAAATGCTGGAGCACAATGACAGGAGTCTGTCACCATGTCCATACTGTGGTGCTATAGCTCCAGCTCTGGACTGCCTTACCTCCTGGCTTCTGTTTACGTAAGAGAAAACACTAAAGCTTCTGTTATTTGGGCTTCCCAGTCTATGCAGCCAAACTTAAACTTAGCTAATACAAAGGGACAATCTAGATGAAGCCAGTGGATTCCAGACCAAGATAAGGAATACTACTGGGGGTTGGCAAACTATGGCCTGTAACAGGACAAATTGAGCCACGACCATTCTTTTATGCATTGTCAATGGTTGCTTTTGTGTTACAATAGCAGAGTTGAGTGGTTCCATAAGAGATCTCTCTGGGAAATAGTTACTATCTGGCCTTTGCAGAAAATATGTGCTAAGTCCTACTATAGAAGGTCCACTCACAATTGTAGCAGCACCAGGAAGTAAGAGTATTCACTGAAGACCACCAACACCATTGCTCACTTTCCAACAGCACTTCCCTTAAAAAAAAAAAGATCCCTCACCAGCTGGGGTAAAGAATCCCGGTACTTGTTATTTAATTGGTTCACAAAGCATCGGATGATCCAGTAACAGTCGACACTATCTTCCACCATCTCTTCCATGGCTTTCGAAATGGCAAGAAATACTTCATCTTCTGGCTCCTGAAAGAGTAATAATATATCTCAAGAGGAAGGTAATACAAGAGAGAAATACATATTTCTTCAATACAAAATGAAACCTTGTCCTCCTAAATTTTGAAGAGGCTGCATTAATAAATAAAAGTGGGATCAAAAAATACAGAATCCATCACTAAAAAGGAGAGCAAGGGCGAGATAAGGATGAGTACAGAATCAGTATTGCTTATGAATGACTAGGCTTCAGGCTGAACATGAAGGAATTCTCCAACTTCTAACATTAAGCCTATCACAGAGTCAACAAAAATCATAAGCATGGCACTGACTCTCTCCACTCCATAATATTCTCAGCACTAGCAGATAATTTCTTTCAAAAGAACCTGATAAACAGTAATTGGTGACATTTATCGGTACAGTAATTTGCAAATATTGAAGGACTCTCAAAGGATTAATAAAGCATTTGCTTTATTTCAAAGCATTCATGCATACCTTTAGAATTTCATTTTTTATCTTTAGGCACCTAAAAAGTTAAAATGTCTCTAGAATCAGAACTTTAGAAATCAAAAGAATGGCATCTCTCAAACCTTACATCAATGAATGTAAACTCTTAAGTAAATTACAACAGAGAATTCTTATACAAACTGGAAACTTACTTGAAAACCTATCTTGCTTGCAAACACCATATCATATACAAATAGTTTTATGTTTTCAAATAGGAGGATTTAACAGCTGAAATATTCTAATGCGAGAAATAAATGAAGAAATATCTACTCCCCTAAAAAGTCCCAAGTTAAATAAAAATCACTATTTTAGGGCAGGCATGATGGTTCACGCCTGTAATCCCAGCACTTTGGGAGCCCAAGGTAGGAGAACTGCTTGAGTCCAGGAGTTTGAGACCAGTCTGGAAAACATAGCAAGACCTCATCTCTCCAAAAAAATTTTTTTTAATTAGCCAGCCATGGTGGCATATACCTGTAGTCCCAGCTACTGGGGAGACAAGAGGATTGCTTCAGCCCAGGAGGTCGAGGCTGTGGTGAGCCGTGATCGGCCGTGATCGTGCCACTGCACCCAAGTCTGGGTGACAGTGTGAGACTCCCAACTCAAAAAAAAAAAAAAAAATTACTATTTCAAAGAAATATTCCATTCTCAGGCCTTCTTTCAACTTGTTAACATTCTATAAAATATCAAAGATAACACAGAAAAACTTCTCTAAGTATTTTATTAATGTGCCAGAGGAAGACAGAAAATAAGAAAGGCAGAAGTAAAAGGAAAGGAAAGTCTCCTTTCTTAGACTCCCATGTAGTAGTGGGCACTGTGCTCAGTGTCATGTGGCATGCAACTGACAACTCCTAACCACTCTGACAGGTCGAAGGAAAAGGACCCATGTCCTTCAGTCACCATATTCCTGGCCTTGTGCCAAGCACTGCCACACACTCTTATTAACAAATTTTAAAAAAGAAAAAGGCAGGGTGGGTGCTATGGTTCAAATGTTTGTACCCTCCAAAACTCATGTTGAAGCTTAAGCCCCAATGTGACAGTACTGAAAGGTGGGCTCTTCAAGAGGTAACTGGTCACGAGGGTTCTACCTCATTAATCCATTTATAGATCATGGGTTATCACGGGAGTGAGACTGGTGGCTTTACACGAAGAGAAAAAGAGTCCTGAGCCAGTGTGTCAGTACACTCAGCTCCCGGCCATGTGATGTCCTGCACCACCTGGGACTCTTCGAAGAGTCCCCACCAACCAGAAGGCCCTTGCCAGATGTGATCCATCCACCTGGGACTTCTCAGCCTCCAGAGCTGTACAAAATAAATCCCTTTTCTTTGTAAATTACCCAGTTTTAGGCATTCTGTTATAATCAGCTAATTAGCCCATTAGCCATAATGAAGTAATACAGCGGAGGTTCAGTGACTAGAGATGTGAGGTGGCAGAGCCCAGACATTCACAGCATGTCTACTCAAGACTGCAGCAAAGTTGTCTGGGCTTGGAGCATGAACCAGCTGAGTAGGGGTAAGGTGGCAGCTATAACCTATCATCTAGATTTCTTAAACTAATAGATTATCTAACCTAATTTAATGTGTAATTCAAAAACTTGTATTGTTCTATTAACTTCACTTTGCCCCTAAGTGAATTTAAAGAAGATTGCTGAAATGGTTCCATTTATTTTTTAGGGACTGTCTCCTTCTTGATAAACTTAATAAAAGTGGATGACCTTTTTTAGCACTACAGTTTGTCCACGGGTACCACACCATTAGCTTCAAAAGGAATAAGCTAATGCCCAATCTGTAATAAAAATAAAATCTATAGAATAGTGAAGCTTGCTAGCAAATTCCTGTTTGAACAATGCATTCTGTTTTAGCCAAACAAACAAATAAAACCTTTATTAAAATGTCTAGATATCTGCAAAAAGATAGCCAAAGCCTGAGAGCTATAATCATTCTTTGACCTGTCTTCTTTGTCTCCTTACAAACAAGAAGTAGTCCAAGCAACTAGAGTAAGGAGCTTGCTAATGATGAGATTAAAGAGTTTGGGGCCAGGGGGCTGGGGCTGAGGAGGCAGTCATGGCTGAGGAGGATGTTGAGGCTGAGGAGAGGGCAAGGCTAAGGAGCAGCCAGGGACCAACAGGAGACCAGTGGGGCCTGGAGGCAAAAGCCAGAGGTGGATGGCTGTGTTAATTACACAGAGTGGAAATGGACAAAAAGGTAAATATATGGAGAATAATGGGAGACTTTTCATGTTTGCAACTGTTAGAAAAGGGAGTTGTAAATCTGGAAAGAGCATAGGCTAGAATAAACTTGTCATACTGTAGTGGAGTATCTGCAAAAAGATAGCCATAGCCTGACTGGTGTGAACTCAGGGTTTTTAGTACATAGAGATAACTAGATATACATATATATATATATAGCTATGTATACATACACATATCTCTTAGCTCTATCTGATGAGAGGGCCTAGAAGCAATGACAGCCCAGGAACAATGAGCTTATCTAGTAGTGCCCAGTTCTTGGTTTCTAAATGCCACACTCCATTCCAAAAAGAAATGATTGATTCCAGGGCCGTAGTATAGAAAGCACAATGTGAGTCTGGAGCATCCTGCTGTGCCAGAAAGTCAGGAAACACTCAAAACAACGGGAACTTGTCAAAAAGATATAGGTATCAGCTGGAAGGGGCTCCCATTGGCCTGACCTGGGACAATCTGAACACCAAAGGAAATAATGGTAGTAAGGAACTGCAGGTCACTGAATAAAAAAGGAATCCATAAATTCATACTGACATTAAATAGATAAATGAGGGAGAAGGAAAAGTCTTCCTTAGAGAAGAATGCCAACTAATAAACACAGATGAAATAAAGGGAATTAGAAAAATCACATCATCTGGCAACCAGTACAATCAAAATTGTTTCAGGTAAGAATCCTTAGTGGATGGATGTTTACAGATTTCAAAGTACCTCCATGCAAGTTACTTATTAATTACAAAGGGAAAAATAGTAACATTACAATGGAGTAATCCAGCAGATACCACCTTAATCAAGTGATCAAAGTTAGCAACAACAGAAATGAGTATCATACTTCTGCGGTATTTGTGCCAACAATGCATAACCAGATTTTAATCATGAGAAAACATCAGACAAACCCAAACTGAGAAATGCTCTACTAGCCAGCACTCTTCAAAAGTGTCAAAGTCATGAAAGACAAAGATTGAGGAAATGTTTCAGATTTTAAAAGATTAGGACATGGCAACTAAATGCAATGCATGATCCATGATTAGATTCTGGATTCGAAGGGCATCAAAGGGACATCATCAAAATTCCAGTAAGGTTGATAGATTAGTTCCTAGTATTAATCAGTGTAACTTTCTAGATTTGATTACTGTGATTATGTAAGATGTAACATCTAAATATTCTAGGTGAAGATACATGAGAACACTGTACCCATTTTTGCAACTTTTTTCTAAGCCCAAATTATTTTAAAAAGAAAAGTTTTAAAACATAAAAATGTTTTAGAAATGATCAGATGAGGTCAGGCTCGGTGGCTCAGTCTATAATCCCAGCCCTTTGGGAGGCCAAGGCGAGTGGACTGCCTAAGCCTACAGGTTTGAGACCAGCCCGGGTAACGTGGCGATACCTTGTCTTTAAATAAATAAAAAATTAGGCTCGGTGGCTCAGCCTGTAATCCTGCACCTTTGGGAGGCTGAGGTGAGTGGACTGCCTGAACCCGCAGGTTTGAGACCCGCCTGGGCTGCGAGACCTCATCTCTATAATAAGTCAAAAAATTAGCCGGGTGTGGTAGCGTGTGCCTGTAGTTCCAGCTATTTGGAAGGCTGAGGCGGAGGGATCGCCGGAGCCCAGCAGGTCGAGGCTGTGGTGGCCAGGAGCAGCCACTGCACTCCAGTCTGGGCGACAGAGTGAGACTCCAACTCAAAAATAAATAAATAAATAAATAATTAGCTGGGCATGGTAGCGCACGCCTGTAGTTCCAGCTACTTGGAAGGCTGAGGCGGAAGGATCACTGGAGCCCAGCAGGTCAATGCTGGGGTGGCCGTGAGCATGCCACTACACGCCAGTCTGGGCAACAGAGATTCCAAATCAAAAAAAAGAAAAAGAAATGATTAGATGGTAAAACTCATGGTTGAAAGTTTAAGAAGGAATAGGATATTTACATTGTACTTTTAGAGTGTCTCCCCACAAAGGGAAATAATACTTACAAAAAATAGTAATTACAAAAGGAAAAATAACTCTCTAGTGAAAAACCCCAGCAGGAACCACCCTCACAAAGTGATTGAAGTTAACATGACCTCTTATGGGACAAACCCACACCATATGCCTTCTGATATGATATACAGAGAAAGACAAGACATCACCTATGTGGCATCCCTGCTAAAAATGAACAACCTGGATCTAATCAGGAGGAAGCACCAGAAAACCTATACTGAGCAGCTTTCTACAAAATAACTGACTACACCCCTCTAACATGTCAAGGGCATGAAAGATAAGAAAAGAAAGAAAAGACAGAGGAACTGTCCCAGGCCAAAGGAAACTAAAGCAACATGATGCAATAAAGCAACATGATGCAACTCAATGCAATACCTAATCCAGGATTGAATCCTCACCCAAAACTTTGTTTTATTTGTGATAAAGGGCATTATTGGAACAATTGGTAAAACTTGAATGAAGTCTGCATATTATATGTCAATATTAATTTATTGGGTTTGATGACTATGGTATGGTTACTGACAGGGATATATTTGTCTTTAGGAAGTCTACACTGAAGAAATCTGAGAATGGGGCATCAGGTCTGCATCTTATTCTCAAATGGTTTAAAAATATATATATAGGCCGGGCTCGGTGGCTCAGCCTGTAATCCCGCACCTTTGGGAGGCTGAGGTGAGTGGATTGCCTGAGCCCACGGGTTCGAGACCCGCCTGGGCAGGCGAGACCTCATCTCTACAATAAAATCAAAAAATTAGCCGGGCGTGGTAGCGCGCGCCTGTTAATTCCAGTTACTTGGAAGGCTGAGGCGGAAGGATCACCGGAGCCCAGCAGGTGGAGGCTGCGGTGGCTGGGAGCGGCCACTGCCCTCTAGTCCAGGTGACAGAGTGAGACTCCAACTCAAAATATATATATATATATGAAAAATGACAAAGCAGATGTGGTAAATAACTGGGGAATCTGCGTAAAGATAGTAGTTTGCAAATTTTCTAAAGTTTGAAATTATGTCAAAATACAATGTATTGTTAAAAAAAACACAAAATAAGATCGATTGGGTCAGAATGTGCTTGGCCTGGATGTCAAATAAAGACTTGTTGCTTTTACTCTATTAACAATGCAGCATTGTTCACAATAACAAGAACCTGGAACCAACCATGCTGTCCATCAAAAGAGGACTGAATTTAAAAAATGTGGTACACATACACAATGAAATATTATGCAGCCATAAAAAAGAACAAAATCATGAATTTCACAGCAACCTGGATGGAACTAGAGTTAGAGTCTATAATACTGAGTGATCTCTCACAGAAACAAAGATCTGAGTATCACATGTTCTCACTCATATAATGGACCTTGAACATCTATCATAATACTATAAGAAAAGGACTGACAGTGGTGGGAAACCATGGGGGGGGTAGGAAGGGGAAGGGAGGTGGGACTAACGGTAGTCAATATCTGTCTGCGGACGGGGAGACACCCCTTATTAACAAGGGTGCCTGAACGATGCACATTTGTATACCTAACCCTTAACTGTACCCCACAGTTTTATAATAAAAAATATGTTTAAAAAAAAAAACAATGGGGAACCACTGAAAGTTTCTAAGGCAAAGTATGAGACAATCAAAGGCTGTCAAGAGCCGAGCTAAGTGTCAAGCAAAAGTGCCCACTAACCAATGGAAAAGAAGGACTTCGAGGTAATTTCCCAGACTCCAGCTGATACATGCGGAGATAGACTTCAACCTGAGTTGTGGCTTCACTGACAAAGCGAATGACTTTCAGGGCATGAAGGACATCAGAGTACTGCTCCTTGCGATACTTCATCACCTGGGCATGAGACTCATGGTGTGGAGGCAGGATCCCTACACAGAGAACCAGAGAAAGGAAAAATGGGCAAAATACCGAGACACTCCTCTATGAAAGAGAATGCTGTGAGAAGGGGCCCATCACAACTAGACTAGAATTCACACAAATATTTGTCATACAGTCTCCTCTAGAACTTCTCACTGCAAAACAATCTTAAATGTTAGATATTATCAATATTTGAATGGTGATGCGTCATTGTTATCAAAGAGAAATGAGATGGCATCACAGAAGCCCTTGAATAAGTGTTTCACATTCATTCAAGATAATAACCACATCAATTATAATGGTTTCACCCAATTCATGGCTGTCAGCATGGGCCACCTGCAGCTCCTAAAGGCTTCTCTCTAGGTTTGCACTTGGCCCCTACACCTCAGAATCAACAACAGCTCACTGAATCCTTCTCTTCCCCAACAGTTAAAACTAGCTCTCAAAATATTCTATCCTCAAGGCTACAGAAGTCCCTAATCTTCATTAGTGAGGTGACCATGCATGACATTTCTATCACATTTTAAGCTCATTAACCCATCTAAACATGGAGTCACATCTTCCCACCCCCCCACACCAACAAATGGCTTTGAGGAAACATAGTGGAAAGACCACAGAACAGGTTTTCAGCACACCGGTTCTAGTCTCAGATCTGATACCAGGACTCTCACCAATGTGTTAGCCTCTCTGGGAATTTGTTTTCTCATCTGTCAGGGGCAAGAAATGGGGTACACAAACATTTCACCAAATATCCTCTACAGAATGCTAGCCCCAAGAATCTTCATGAGGAAAGGATACCATAGTCAAACAGACTTGGGAAATGATGACAAGGAATTTTCAAGGCTCTAAGTTTTGCTATTAAAAGAATATTTAATTTACTTATTACTGCCTGATTAAACTTAACAAGGTTGTATAGAAGCAGACCCTGGAACAACATTCCTGGGTTTAAATTCTTGTAAAATTAACTGGCTAGGTGACTGTGAGCAATTTACTTGATCTCTCTATGTCTTAGCTTCCCTACCAGAAAAATGGGAATAATCTTACCTAATCTCATACAGTTGTGATGAATAAACAAATCAATATACATAAAGCACTCAGAAGCGTACCTGTCACACACTACTCTAAGTGTTAGCTAGTACATTTGACTAAGAATTCCTCTCTGGTGCAAAATACCACAGATCCAGTATTCTAAAGAACATTCTGGGTAACAACAGATGAGCTCAAAAGTCTCTAGTTAACAAAATGCCACATTAATGTTAGAAGCAATCTTGCTTAAATATTCTTTTTCCTGACATAAATCTTTACTCACCTTAGCACAGGGGCTGTGTGCTAGGCTTCCAAATAAGCCAAGGAAACAAGGTAAAATGTCTTCTGCATCTGGGCTAATATCGATTAAATGGCTACAGCTGAACCTTCTTCATACAACTAGAGGCAGCACACGGCTTCCCTCATTAAATCTTAAAACTGTTTTCCAAGAATAGGTCCTAAAAAGTCTCCTTTTGATATTTATCTAAAATGGTTCTAGAAAGTCAGCATTTAAGGAACCCTGAGTAATCAAAAACCTGTGCCAGGAAGAGTCAAGCTGTCTCCTACCTAGTAGGACAACTTTTAATTTCCAGTGCCTTTAACTTAAAAAAATAACAAATTGCACAGTAAAGAAAGGTAAGAAAAACAGAGGTGATGAACAAGCCAGATAGGCTTTGGCACCAAGGAAGTGACACAAAGTACAACTGTACATCTCTCACTAATCCACTGAAGTAATTAATAAGATATATAGTACTGCCCAGCAAAAGTGGGCAGTGTCAACATTAATACCTAAAATGCATCCTTGGGCACTTACCTTGAAGGCCAATGAAAATGGTAAGATTTAAGAAAAAATGCTCTGGAAAAAACTAGCATCGTTGTCATAGGTTCTCTAAGTCGTAACTGCCTGGTGACCTACCAGATATGAAAGTGCACAAAGACTGCCAAGACGCATGACAAAAACATGAGCATGCAGTGCTTTCTAGTATGGTTTGTATTCCCTCACTGCCTCCATATAACATAATCATATTTAAGGCTGGACTCGGTGGCTCAGCCGGTAATCCCACACTTTGGGAGGCCGAGGTGAGTGAGTTGCCGGAGCCCGCAGGTTCGAGACATGCCTGGGCAACTTGGCGAGACCTCATCTCTACAATAAATCCAAAAAATCAGCCGGGCGTGACAGCGTGCGCCTGTAGTTCCAGCTACTTGGAAGGCTGAGGAGGAAGGATCACTGGCGCCCAGCAGGTCGAAGCTGCGGTGGACAGGAGTGGCCACTGCACTCCAGTCTGGGCGACGGAGTGAGACTCCAACTCAAAAAAAAAAAAAAAGTCTCAGAATCATATTTAAGACTACAGGTAACTCAAGTTCCGAAAACTTACTACATTTTGGAAAGAAATGAGGTCCACAATCTATCTTAACTTCAAGTGAATTCTACAAACTTGAGCTCAAATCCTAGCTCTACCACTTACAGGCTAGGAGGCCTTAGGCAAGTTATACAGCCTCATAGTCTTTCCCCCCCATCTACATAATTAGGATTTCGATCCCCACCTCACAGGGAAATTTTAGGGTTACTCTATATAATTTATGTAAACTATTCAGCCTAGTAACAGGCACATAGGGATGTCCAATAATAGCAGTAGTAGTTCATATTCCTCATGGAGCTCCATCCTTACCACTATCTCACAACTAATAAACTTTAAAAATAATTGTTTTAAGAAGGAAAAGAGGGTGATAATGGATAAGTATTAAATGCTTCAGTAGGCTCAGCAATGATGTAGGGGAAACAATCTTGGGCTCAAATGGATGCTGCTAGTTACTCGTGGCATCTAATTCACTTTTTTTCTATAGAAACTAAGTAAGCAACATCAGTTTTCCTTTTCGTTCGCTGGAATTGAGTCATTCACACTTCTAGGGAGTAAAATCCCTTCATTCCTTTTTTACTCTGATAGCACTCATTAGGAAGTTATAACTCTACAGCTGAGAATCACCAAAGCTTACAAATTTAGACCTAAAAGCAAGGAGTAATTTAGCTCAATAGCCTCATTTTACAGATGTAAAAAAATGAGCTCCAGAGGGGTCTTCCTCCAGATAACCCTCTGACAACGAAGCCTGGACCAGTTCCTTTTCCTAGCCCAATGCTTTTCCCACACCCTGCCTCAGGAACATTATGCTATTTTCTCTCTATTACTAACAAACTGACACTCCTAGAATAACACTTCATGTACTGCTGCTGAAGTCACCTTCTTAAGTCTTTTATAATGAGCAGTAATTGAGTTTCCCTAAGGAAAACCCAATATTTAGTAAAGGGCCTAAACAATCCTTTTTCTGACTGTCATCTGTCTGATGACAAATGACCCTGCTACTTAATATTTCTGAAAATAAATCTTTCAACTCTTGGGTCTCATACCTAGAAGCACCTTCCACACCAATGCACGGTACATGGATGGGAGAGGGAACCTCTGACTAAAAGTACAAAGTTTCTCAATATCTAGAGAAAAAGAAAAAAAAACAATTAGTAAGAAGCTTTTCATGCTGATCATAGTATGTCAAAGTGCATTTCATTCTTTAAAACTGAAAGTACAGTTAAGACATTTCTTCAGGGGACATCTACCATATGGTCAGCAAATTTAGAAAGGCAATGTTAGTCAGATTTGTAGCCAATTAAGTTATCTTAGAACAATTAGCATTTTACAACACAAGAGATGCGTTTTGCACATATTACTACTTTCCCTATAACATTAGCAGTAGTTACTAATTATAGGATTTACTTCATTTAATCCACAATGCAAACCTGTTGGGTAATTATGGTTCTAAAATGCATAAAGTGAAGCTCAAAGCAGTTAAGTGATGACCAAGTTAACATAGCTAGTAAGTAGTATGGCCAGCCCTCGAATCCCCACATTTTCCAACAAATCATAGTTACTTTCCTGGCCCTCAATTTCTTTACTTATCAAAGGAGAATAATAATGTCAGACAGACAAAAGCATAAACCATACAGTGAGGTTCAAAGGTCAGGTGGGAAATGTTTCTGAAACTTTAAAAACACTCTATGCAAATGAAGTATTATTTTTAACTATGGTTCAGTTTATTTTACTTTGGTCAACAACAGGCATTACTACCGTCTTAAAATAAATTATCAATATATAATGCAGTCTTAGTATTTCCATAAAAGAAAATAATGACTAGAGTTGTTATAAATTTACTCACAAGTTAGGATGATACATCTGGAAGTTGAGAGAAAAAAAAAATATATATATATATATAGATTTAATTTTAAAAATATATTACTGACTTCTTAAGAGAACTTTTTTTTTTTTTTTTTGAGTTGGAGTCTCACTTTGTCGCCCAGACTGGAGTGCAGTGGCCGCTCCTGGTCACTGCAGCCTTGACCTGCTGGGCTCCGGCGATCCTTCCACCTCAACCTTCTGAGTAGCCGGAATTACAGGCACGCGCTACCACGCCTGGCTGATTTTTTTTATTTACTGTAGAGATGAGGTCTCACCAAGTTGCCCAGGCGGATCTCGAACCCGCAGGCTCAGGCAATCCACTCACCTCAGCCTCCCAAAGCGCAGGATAACAGGCTGAGCCACCGAGCCTGGCTTTAAGAGAACTTTCAAAAACTTGTGACTCTCAGTAAAATATAAACTTGAAAAGCCTATAATTTTTCTCAAGATATGCTTTTCTGCTATCACCATATCACCAAAAAGTACTGTAAAGTAATAAATGCCTCTGAATATCTTTTAAAGTAATATTTACTTCAGAACATCTGGGGAGACTAAGAACCAATGAGTTTAATTGAATTTATAAAACTCACCCAGACAGTCATCCTTTAGGAGAATTTCTAATGATTTTTTTTCTTCAACTCCACGAAACCCCACTTTCTCGTAATATACTGAACGAAAGTTTCTCTGAGAATCCTCAGTCATGTTTCATTCTTGGAGGGGGAAAGAAAAAGATTAAAAAAAAGAGAGAGAAATGAGGGAGGGAGGATAAAAGTGAGCCTAGAAACAGAAAATAATTAGAACAAATTTCAATGATATGTTCCATCTTTTCAGTAAATCTGATATGCTATGATAAACTGTTGGCCCTTGTATAGAACTCAATATTAAATCTTCCCTTTTGCACAACTCTTAAATCACCTCACTTATGCATCTTGACCAAAAACCAAGATATAAGTTAAAAATGCTCTGAGCTGCTAAAATAGACGGCACAAGGTCTATGCACTAGGCTACCTACCTTACTTATGAAAGTGTCTGGCACAAAGGAATATTCTGTAGCTACTATAAATGTGCAAAGAAAAAAAAGAGTGAAATGGGAAGCCAGGCAGGATATGTCATGCAAACATGTATATACTATACCCAAACAGTCTACACCATGATTTCATTTTTTTTACAAATATTATGCATTTAAAAATTAAGGCCATATGCTAATGCTAGCAATGGCTTTCTTTAAGTAGCAGGAGTCTATATAATTTTAATTTTCTTTCTTTGGCTTAGCTGTGTTTTCTAAAATGGGCATTTTATAAAATGAAAAGCTAAATAAAAGTAGAAAGCCAAGAGCTCCTCATTGATTTTTCTTTTACTTTAAAAACAATTCTATCAAATGCAGTTATCTAAATTCAAAACCCACAACAGATCAACGCATTAAATTGTAACCATTAGAGGGTCAGGAACGTAGCCGGTTAAGAGTGACACCAACGTCAGAGTTGAAGACAGAAAAACGATTTCAAATCTGGCATGAGAATTCAGTGGTCTCAGGTTCCTTCACAATAACCTTCATAATACTGATGGTAAATCATCAGAAAAAGATCAAAGTAGGCTGGCATTTCAAGAACAGAAAAGATGCAAAGCATTTTCCAAAAAAGCATTGCACTGCCTGACCCAAATGTTTAACCTGTGGGTGCAACAGAGAGTAAATCTTCGGAATATTAAAAATCCTGAGACGGCCCCAATGACCAGAGGAGGGTTTCCTCCTTACATTGAAAAGATACTCCCTGAACTGATTCAGTCACAGGAAAGATGACGATTCGTTTAGAAAAAGAAATTCTAACGGTCTCTAAGCTTTCAGGATGAGATGCTTAAAAAAAAATCCTAAGCATTCAAATGCGTAGTGAGTTTGGGGGTTTATTCTCTAAAAGCTTCCAAACAGTTGCACGGCGATACGGCCCCGCTGTCTAAGGACATCCATCCTGACGTTGCCGTGTCATGGCAAAGGCATCTTCTCGGAGGAAACCCCGTAATTCTATCTCCGGCTCATGGGCGTCCACCTGACGGGAAAAGTCAAAACACTCTGGCCCAGGCTCCCAGGTCCCACTCTCCCTATCGTGTACGCTTCACCTCCAGCAGAGGAAACACTCCCGGGTTGGGACTCAGCGGTCCGGGAGAGGCAGAGGGAGCCGGGCCCAG
>NW_007246634.1:514021-547503 GCF_000164805.1 Carlito syrichta | reverse complement strand
GGCCTCTCGGCGTGCGGCGCGCCCCTCGCCCGGCACGTTTCTGCGTGCTCCGCCCCGCTCCGTGCGCTCCCGCTCGGGAGACTCGCGACGCCGGCCCCCGCCTTCCGGCGGTGTGTCGCCGGGCGCTCTCCCCCGGCCTCCGAGGCGCTCGTCTGGAGGGGACCCAGCCCTGGGACAGAACTTCTCAAGCTCCCTGCGGTGCCAGGCCCGGGCTTCGCTTTTGCCGCTCTCCTCGGATTTCCTTCTCCCTGCTACGCCCCGTCCCCCCCGTGGGTGGGACTCAATGGAGCTCCCCCGACGAGAGAAGCCACGGCGGCTCCCTCAGAGCTTGCCACGGCAAGAAACCAGCCGCTGTCACTTGTGTCTTGGCCGTGAAGCAAAGCAAGGCAGGCAGCGGAGTGGGAAGACTTTACCGGGGACCAAGGAGGGGACGCTGTGAAGGCTCCAGGTGTGCGCTGCGCGGCGCCTTGGCGGCGCGGGGAAGCTGGAGGTGCGGAACCGGCACCCCGGCAGCTGGCCGAGGGCATGCTCGCCCTTCTCGGGTTAGCCCTAAATTAGAAGCAAGGACACATGTTAGGGAAGCTGTCAGTTGTGAAGCAAGTCCTGGCCTCTGTGTCCCGAGGGCTTTCTTTCCCGTACTCTCAACTCGGATTTAGCTGGGTATGGCAAGGTAACTTCATTTCCTCCTGTGCATTTTCACAGCTGCTACTCGCCCAACAGTGACAGCAGTGTGGCTGCCTTTAGCTGCCCTTTACTCGGCTTTCTGTGAGCAGATAGAATATTTGGGAGCCCCTCTAAGACATAAGCCTCTTGGAGGTTTTGCTCAACTCTGCAGTCAGAGTGACCCTTTAAAAATGTCCCTCTTAGGCCGGGCTCGGTGGCTCAGCCGGTAATCCTAGCACTTGGGGAGGCTGAGGCGAGTGGATTGCCTGAACCCACGGGTTCGAGACCAGCCCGGGCAACTTGGCGAGAACGCGTCTCTACAATAAAAAATAAAAGAAGCTCGGCGTAATAGCACAAGCCTGTAGTTCCAGCTATCTGGAAGGCTGAGGCAGAAGGATCCGCCGGAGCCCAGCAGGTCGACGCTGGGGTGGCTGTGAGTGTGCTACTGCTCTCCAAACTGGGCGATGGAATGAGACTCCAACTCAAAAAAAAAAAAAGTCCCTCCTTGGTTGAGGTGGAAGGATCGCCTGAGCCCAGAATATGGAAGCTGTGTTGGCTCGTAATTGTGCCACTGAGCTCCAGCCTGGGCAACAGAGTGAGACCCTGACTCAAAAAAAAAAAAAAAAAGTCCCTCTGCAGAATCCTATAATGGCTCCCTATTCCACTCAAAGTAAAAACTGAAGTCCTCACAACAGCCTACAAAACTTGTCGTGATCTGTCTCTTCTTACCTTAGCCTCAACAACTACAGTGGGCTCTCCTCTCCTGCTTTAAGACCTTCTTGTGTTATTCCCTCTGCCCTGCCAGCAACACGGCCTCTTCCCTCACCTCAGTCTTCATCAAATGTCCCCTTCCCACGGTCCACGCTCACCACCCTTCCTACCCTTTACCTGACGCCCGATGTCCTGTACACAGTTCTGCTTTTTCCTTCTTCCACAGCACTGATCGCTTTCTGGCACACTACATAATTGACTTATTTGTTTTAGTTTTAGGTAGATCTAGCCTCTCACCAGAATGTCCACTCCACAAGGTTGGGGCTCTTTGTTAGCTGGTGTATTCTAAGTTCAAAGAGCAATGCCTGGCAAACGGTAAGTGCTTAATACAGACTTGCTGAACAAATGAAAAGGAATATCACATAATGCCAAAGGGCAGCCATTCTTTCTTCAAGTTGTATATTTGAGCTGAGTTTGTTAGAGGACATTATTACTTGTTGGACTCCTAGTGCAACACAGATTATAGAGTGGAGTAGGCAGGAAACAAAATGTTTGGAGAATTTAATTAAAACAAGATTTTTAAAAGTCACAGGTGTGCTTCATTGTGGCCAGCATCATTCCTTCCTGCACTGTATAATCTTTCTGCCCTCTGGTGGTTAATCTTTTTTACTAAATTATTGAAATAATTGTACTATACTGCTAGTAATTGAATTACATCTCCAGACTGAAAAGGACTTAAAGGCCAGCCAGTTCCACTAAATGTAGTGCAGAGAGCTAACTTTCTGGGCATAAAAATAGCAGCATATCTTTAGAAGTGGCATTCTATCTTTCAGTTTCCAAGTTTACTTTGACAGAATGGTAATTGTCCAATACTGATGGGCTCAACCCCTTGCTCTGCCTTTCCTAGAGATAAGGAAATGGAGACCCAGTGGATTTATGGCTGTAAGGCAACTGTCTTCATGTTGAGTAGCTCCTAAAATTTATTTAGTAAAGAACTAATCACAGCATGATTAGTGAATACATAAACTGGGATGATTCATGGGTCAAACCACATCTCCAAAACATCTGAAGAGGCAAATCTGGATGGTTCTGAATGTTCAATTCTGCCTTCATTTTGGTCATTTGGCGGAAAACTGGCTCAGCAGGTCTGTGTTAACTCAAATAGGCAGAACCACCTCATTGCTATAAATATGTAAAATATTAAAGTCATGGAGGTCAGTCTCTATTGGAATATCAGTCACAGTGCATGTAGACCCCTCTATACCTGGCCTAACCCATGGGATAATTGGATTCCAGGGAATGAATGCATTCTATTACATTCTGCTTATAAATTTGTTTTCTGATGACCCCTACCTACTTCATACCTGTCTCAGTTGGCACTAGTGGTGTATTTTCATGGCCCTTTTCTGGGATGCATAATTGCACACAGAAATGTCCTATTAGTGGGAGGATACATTAGTTCAAAACTGGTAGCATATGCATTATGTAGATGTGATTGTAGACTTCCACCACTGTCTGGTATATAGAAACCTCTAGTTAGAGCCGTGGGTTATCTAGTGCATATGGGGACATTTAACAAATAATGATTCCTTTAATCGGTAATTGTTTGGTCTTGGTCCTGTCTTATATTTGCATTAATCTTTGATACTTCTATTGTCAAAACAGCAGGTAGAAATGCAAACTATTTTTAGTGAAGCTAGAAAAAAATATATAAAATAGGTGAAGATGTTTTCAAAAGCAGGGGAGATCAAGCAGGGCACATGTAGGAGAAATCAGGGAGGGAGGGAGGGAGGGGGAGAGAGAGAGAGAAAGAGAAAGGGAGTGAGGGAGAGATATCCAAAGCTTCCAATTTCAGAAAGAGCCAGCAAAACACACACCTCTCAGAGGTGAGGGACTTAACCTTGGGAGGCAAAACAAATCTTGTGTGCAATCTTGGGAACAGAACAAACAGGCTGGTCACAAGAGCATCTCCCAACCCATCCTGATTCAGTGATGCAAAGGAGGGGCACCCCTTGAAGATAACATCTGGACAAGATACAAGAAACAACTACCTGAATGTTTTGTAGTGTGACCAAGAGCAGGTAGATTCTTGTGGGAAGTTGCCCTTCAGGTGAATGTGACGGCACCCAGTGAGCTCCCCATATCCAAAGCTATTGGTGGGCTCGTGTTTTTGCCTGAGAGAGGTGGCTGTTTGCAGAGGCTGTACCTGAGGCTTGGACTTGCAGTCTGGGATGTCTATACAGGTGCACATGAACTTCTAGTCATGGAGCTGGGGGTGGGAGGGTAAGAAGAGATTTGGAAATGGTAAAAAGCAGATTGATTCCAGGTGTTACCTCCGCTTCTGTTTTGTGGAACAGTGTGTGTAGAATTGGTATTGTCTCTTTCTTGAGTATTTGGTAGAATACACCAGTGAAATCATCTGGGCCTAGAGTTTTCTTTGTGAGAAGGTTTTAAACTATATGTGCAATTTCTTTAATAAATAGAGGGCTAGTCAGCATATCTGTTGTTTTTTGTTTTTTTTTTAATTAAGCTTTGGTAGTTTCGGTCTTTCAAGGAATTTTTCTATTTAAGTTTTTTAATTTATTGCCATAACCTCAAGAATATGTACAATAGATCTCTTGAACTTAATCCTCCTATCTAGCTGAAATTCTGCACTCTTTGACCAGCAACTCTGCAACACCTACCTGCCCCAGCCCCTGATAACCTCCATTCTACTCACTACCTCTATTATCTCAACATTTTTAGATTTCACACAATATGAGATCATGTGGTATTTATCTTTCTGTGCCGGGATTATTTCACTCAGCATAATGTCCTCCATAAAATGTTATCCATTTTACCACAAATGACAGGATTTCCTTCTTTTTAAAGGCTGTATAGTATTCTGTGTATGTGTGTGTGTATACCACATTTTCTTTATCCATTAAGATACCCATGATTGGGATATTCCTCACACTGTGCGCTAAAGCGTGCTAAGGGAAACTTCATTCCTAAGGGGGGCTTGGGATTCTGTCTCCACCAACTGACAGTAGATGTTTATCTATTACTCTGTGGATGGGCACTTAAGTTGATGCCACATCTTGACTATTGTGAGTAATGCTGCAGTGAACATGGAAGTGCAGATAGCCCTTACAACATTCTGATTTCGTTTTCTGTAAATATATACCCAGTAGTGGGATTTCTGGGTCATATGGTAGTAGAAAAAAATTTTTAGAAGAAATGTACCCAAGTAACTGCATTTGGTACGGGCAATCTGAGTAAGTTGTAAGAAATGCCCTTGAAGTTGAGGCACTGTTTGCTTCCTGGAGTGCTTAAAGAGGGCACTGTAGAGGAAATAGCATGTGTGAGCAGTGAAGACTTTTTATTGATAAGGGTATTTTTGACAAAAGAAAGAGCATTCACTAAATCACAGAGGCCGGAAATGTCAGTGTGTATGTGGAGAATGGGAGTCAGCCTGGCAGATGTGTGGGGGTCGTAAAGATAAGACTTAAAGCAGGCAGGGTCAGCTGCTGGAGGCCAAAAGAGCTTGGACCAAGTACCGGCAGTGGAGAGAAGACTCAGAGCAGGGAGAAGCTGTAGAGTAATGGATCTCCTATAACGGGGAGAGCCTTAGAGGCAGGAAGGCCTCTCTGGAGGTGCTAAAAGTTCTGACAGAGGGATGGATTGTTTTGAGCAGCCGAGAGGAAGTGATAAAAGAGAGGTCACAACTACCTTGGGACTCACGTCTCTGAAATATGAGGGCACCAAAAACCAAAACAAGAAAGTCAGTGAAGAGTAGATTTGAGAAATGGCCGTGTTCCGAGGCCTGTAGGTTAAGCTTGGAGCAACATAGAACATGTAATGATGGGGTACACTGACTCACATCTATAATCCCAGTACTTAGGAAGGCCCAAGAGGGAAGACTGAGGCCAGGAATTCCAGACTAGCCTGGGCAATGTAGCAAGACCCCATCTATACCGAAAAAAATTTTAAATTAGCCAAGCATAGTGACTACTCAGGAGGCTCGGGTGGGAAGATTGCTTGAGCACAGAAGTTCAAGACTGCAGTGAGCTATGATCACACCACTGCACACCTGCCTGGGTGACAGAGACCTTGTCTCTCAAAACATTTTTTAAAAATAATTTAAGCCAGGCTCGGTGGCTCAGCCTGTAATCCTGCGCCTTTGGGAGGCTGAGGTGAGTGGATTGCCTGTGCCCGCGGGTTCGAGACCCGCCTGGGCAGCGAGACCTCATCTCTACAATAAATCCAAAAAATCAGCCGGGCGTGGTAGCACATGCCTGTAATTCCGGCTACTTGGAAGGCTGAGGCGGAAGGATCGCCGGAGCCCAGCAGGTCGAGGCTGCGGTGGCCGGGAGCGGCCACTGCACTCCAGTCTGGGCGACTGAGTGAGACTCCAACTCAAAAATAATAATAATAATAATAATTTAAAATTTGTTTACATGAAAACATTCTATGGCAATGTCCAGAAGCAGTTATAGATTATAAAAATGCACTACTATGATGTTAAAGTACTATAAAAATGAATACTAGGAATATTCAATCAAACTGTGAACAGAGTACATTCAGGTTAAGCATCCCTAATTCAAAAATTAGAAATCTGAAATGCTCCAAAATTGAAAACTTTTTGAATGCCAAGATGACACTACAAGTGGAAAATTTCACACCCGATCTCATGGAATGGGTTGCAGTCAAACTCTGTTTCGTGCACAACATTATTTAAAATATTGTATAAAATTACCTTAAGGCTATGTGTATAAGGTGTATGTGAAATATAAATGGATTTTTTTTTGGAGTCAGAGACTCACTCTGTTGCCCAGGCTGGAGTGCAGTGGCACCCTCCTGGCCACCGCAGCCTCGACCTGCAGGGCTTAGCCTTCCAAGTAGCTGGAATTATAGGCACGCACCACCACACCCAGCTAATTTTTTGATTTATTGTAGAGACGAGGTCTTGCCAAGTTGGCCAGGCTGGTCTCGAGCCCCTGAACTCGGGCAGTCTTCTCGCCTCCGCTTGAGCCACCACGCCCGGCCATATACATGAATTTCATGTTTAGACTTGGGCCCCATCCCCAAAATACCTCATTACATGTATGCAAATATTCCAAAACCCAAAAAGAATGGATTCCAAAATTCAAAAACCGTCTGGTTGCAAGCGTTTTGGATGAGAGATACTCAACCTATATTCGTCTTTCCCTTCTTGTGAGGTTGGATGGTGCCAGGCTTGCCTCAGAACTCAGCTTGATGTAATTCTCAATCACAGCAGCAGAGGGCAGCAGCAGCGGATGTTTGGGTTATTGTTCCTCACATTGAACTAAGGGAAACTTCATTCCCAAGGGGCGCTTGGGATTGGCCTCCACCAACCGGCAGTAGATATTTCCAGATGCTAGGGAAGAGAAGACTGGCCTTGGCTTGCCGAGTAAACCGCACATCCATCTTTGTCTTGCAGATGGAAATGCTGGGCAAAGCAACAGGGACCTCTTTATTCCACCAAGCAAAAAGTATAATAGTAGCTAAATGTATCGAGTGCCTCCTCTTCTAAAAGCTATACGCATATTGGGCTGTTGAATTGTCTTAACCCTAAGAAGTTGGTCTTATTATTACCATCCACATTTTATAGCAAATGAGTTCACGTGAGCATAATTTATTGGTAGTTGGTATCTGGCTCTAGAGTTCCTGTACGTAATTAGCCATTGTATTGCCTGTACACAAAGTGTTGTGACTGGAGTGTGTGCGTGCATACGCGTGCACTTGCTCTTTGGTGCACAGAGAGTTTTTGCTAGTATGTTTAGAGCTGGGGGTTAGGGTCAAGAACTTGTGGGTGTTTTGATCTTTTCTTTTAAACCAAAACGCTGTAAGGCATTAACAACATACTTTGCCAGAGCGGTGCTGTTTTAAGTGTGGTCCTCTCACTGGTGCTGGTTTGTGAACTGCTGGTTATGGGTCTGCGAGGTAAGTACAGAAATTGGGAGGAAGGATTTAGACACTCTCATAGCAATTTAGTAGAGTCATTTTATGTTCATTGAAGCTCATAATAAAAACTAGGGGCTTGTATTTTGTATGTCTTTTTATCCATTTTTCTGGTCATTCGTGGCAGGTCTTTGGCCACTGGATTTCTCGAAAAGTGCTGCAGTAGAATGTGGAACACAGATGTTAACGTCTGTAGGATTTTAGACGTGTTCCTTTCACAGGGGAAACAAAACCCTGCACAATTATGAAAACGGAGGAGCTCTCCCCTAAATTTCCCCACAGCTCCAGGGATCTTTAGGATTAAAATACAATGAAGAAGGAGGAGGTGGGGGGAGGGAATGGGGGCGAAGAAGACAAGACGATGAACAGGGACCCCCTGAATGACTCTGGCAGAACAGGGTCTTCACTTCTTGGCCTTGGGCTAAGTCACTACCAAGACTACAGAAAAAGCACACAATTAAGGAGAAACATAGAAATATAGAATAAGGAAACAATTTTTTAAACTGCTTTTAGATATTACTGATGCTTCTTGTGTGTGCTCATGGGAGATGCCAAAGGATCCTAAGTTCCACATACTAAGCCAGGTTTCCACATTCAGGTATTCCCGTTCACTTAGAAAAACCAATGCAGCCTGAGCCCGCGGGTTCAAGACTCTCCTGGGCAGCGAGACCTCATCTCTACAATAAATCAAAAAATCATCCGGGCGTGGTAGCGCATGCCTGTAATCTGGCCACTCGGAAGGCTGAGGCGGAAGGATCGACGGAGCACAGTAGGTTGAGGCTGCGGTGGCCGGGAGCAGCCACTGCACTCCAGTCTGGGTGACAGAGTGAGACTCCAACTCAAAAAAAAAAAAGAAAAAGAAAAACCAATGCCTAATTTTCGACTGAAAGATGAGCCCTTAGCCTATCCCAGCTTTGGTATCAAGAGTTGCTATTTAGAAATATATATATTTTTAAAGTACTTGGAGAAGTGGGGTTTGTTAATGGAGGAGAAAAAAAGCAACATTCTTTGTTCATGTGTAGGTATTTCTTTCTCTGAGAATAGAAACTTAAAAAATGATTAGCTCCGTTTTGACCCAGGAGTACTTGCTTAGCAGTGTATGAACATAAAGTAGCTGTCCATCTATGTAATATGATTTGCCAGAAGGTGTTTCCCAGTTGCCCACAAATCATTTCTCCTCTGTGTTTAATGCCATTTCCTTGGTTTACGACTCTCTCAACTATTCAAAAGCAACAAGCCTTAGAAGGATCAGTACATTCAATCAAACTGATCATTTGTGCATGAGTTTATCAGATCTTTTCCAGAGAGCTTGATTTGACAGGACGAAAAGATGGGGAAGGAGGTCCAGCAGGCATTCATTCCTTCTTCAGGAAACACTGGAGTCCCTGCGTGCCAAACACTGGGAACACCTGCCCCTACCCTCAAGGAGCTTGTAGTCCACTGTGGGAAACACAAGTGAATCCAGAAAATCACACGAATATCTGATGCTTTCATGTGCACAGTAGATGGCTATATAGGGGTCAGAGAAGAATTCATTCAGACTGGGAGGGGTCCTAGAAAATAAGGTTGAGGTAACTAGCTGGCCTGTATAGGGGAGATCTGTTCTAAGAGCAATGGGAAGTCATTGGAAGAGAACACCAGGAGGTGGCACACACACATAGAGACTCCGAATACCAGTCTCAGGGTTGTGTTTTTGTAGCCAGAGGTGATGTCAGGTTGTTCTGATTCAGTTCCCATTTGAGCCTATTAAGACTGATTAGGGGTGGTTTACTATGGAAGATCACATTTTGACTTCCATCCCTCTATAATTCAGCTCAAAACCGATTATTTAATTGAAGTCAAGTCAGGGTTAGCTCCCTCCAAATTAGTCATTGTCATTTTCATGACATAAAACTGTCTGGCAACAGGACACAGACACATTCTGGCGCCTCAATTTGCGATAATATTAGGCAGAGTACTTAACTTCTTAGTACTTCATTTGTCTCTGCTGTAAAATGGGCATGAGGTCACTATTTACCTCATGGGGTTATCATGAGGATTAAAAGAAATAAAGCCATAAAGCACCTAAGATTACTTTGATTGCTAACCCACACCCAACGGTTTGATGGACTGAGGTGCTGTGGCACAGGACTTCTCTCACCCTGTGTGTAAGAGGGTTTGGGAAGAGAGTGCTGAATTTAAGAAGTAGCATGTGAAGCCCTGGATGGCTCTGCAAAGACAGCTTTGAGCCACTGAGGGAGGCATGGAACAGAGACTCCTGCAGATTAGAAGCAGGCACTTAAGATGAGGTTTTGACTGGCTGACCACATGCAGAAGATGAAAACAGGACCCCTACTTATCACCACACACAAAAATTAACTCTGAATGGATCAAAGACCTAAACGTAAAACCTCAAACTATAAGAATCATAGAAAACACAGGAGACACCCTTATGGAAATTGGAACTGGCAACCAATTCCTATTCAGAACCCTAAAGGCCAATACCTTAAGAAATAAGATAGACAAGTGGGACCTCATCAAATTAACGAGCTCCTGCAAAGCAAAAGAAACCATCAAGAGAGCAGGGAGACAGCCCACAGAATGGGAAAAAATATTTGCCAACTGTATATCTGACAAAGGCCTAACATCCAGGATCTACAAGGAATTAAAATACGCTGGAAGGAAAAACCAACAGTCCCTTTAAAAAGTGGGCAAAAGACATGAATAGACACTTCTCAGGAGAAGATATATGGGCAGCCAACATACACATGAAAAAGTACTCACCACACTCATCATCAGAGAAATGCAAATCAAAACCACACTGAGATACCACCTAACCCCAGTAAGAATGGCTATCATCAATAAAACAAACAACAACAGATGGAGAAAAAGGAACGCTTCTACGCTACTGGTGGGAATGCAAACTAGTGCAACCTCTAGTGTGGTGAGTTCTGAAAGAACTAGAAATTGACCTTCCATATGACCCAGCAATTCCCCTATTAGGAATATACCCGGAGAAATTCAAATCATTCTACAAAAAAGATGTCTGCACATGTATATTTGTTGCAGCTCTATTCACAATAGCAAAAACATGGAACCAACCATGTTGCCCATCGAAGCTGAACTGGATAAAGAAAATGTGGTACATATACACAACGGAATATTATGCAGCCATAAGGAAGGACAAATATATGGGCTTCACAGCAGCTTGGATGGATTTGGAGTCGAACATACTCAATGATCTATCACAGAAACAAAGAACAGAGTACCATATGTTCTCATAAGTGGACCTTGAACAATTACACTGCTATAAGAAAGCATTTGGCAGTAATGGGAAACTGTCAGGGGATGCGGGTGGGATTGGCAGTTGAGGAAAACTGCTAGGGGAGGGAGGGGCATATCTCATCAACAAGGGTACCTGCATAACCAATGTTTGTATACCTAACCCTGAATTGCACCCCACATCTTTATAATAAAAAAAAGAAGAGGTTTTGGCGGAGGCACAGGTTTTTAACAGGAAGAGAAAATCACTTTCTGCTGGCCATGTGGGAAGCTGGCCGGGAGTGAGGCCCCAGAAGACTATCCTCTGTTGAGGACTAACAGCCGGATAGTCACTATTCACCTCATATTTATTGAGTTCCCACTATGTTCCAAGGACTTTTCTAAGTGCTTAGGGTGTGTCCAAATACATAAAATATGAAAAATAAGCTATTAAAAAATAAAAAATCCCTGCCCTATGGGACATATATCCAAGTGAAGAAAACAGGCAATAAGCAATAGATATAATAAGTAAGTCAATTTATTATTTGGAAAGAAGAAAGAGTAGATCAAGAAAATGCTGATCAGGTATTTGGGGTTGAGGCTGCATGTCTATGTGCATGAGCAATGACAAGGAGGCCTAACATGAAGCTTTCTGGGAAAAGTGCACTGGGGGGTACCCTGAAGGCCGAAATGTTCTCTCTTCCTGATGCTGGTGAATGCTTCTTGGCAGGCCCCCTGCAGTGTGCACAATGACTGGAGCACCTAAGTCCTGCAGTGGGCCATGGTCAGTGCCTGGCAAATGACTGCATACGATACCTCTTCATGGATGGCTTCCCTCAGTAACTTCTTTGCAGCAAGTTCTGAGCTACAGAACCAACGAGAAGACTTTGCAGCAGTTTCCAAGATGTAGCATCAACCAGAGGACAGCATCCCCCGGCACCCAAGAGGGTTAATTCTCAATGATTCCCATTGGTACAGCAGCTCAGCAAACTTCTCCACCCGCCCATGAACCACAGCTGTACCCTTTACAATCAGTTCTGGAGTTCAGCCTGAGAGTGTGAGTGGAAGCCCCCTTTTCCAGATTTGTTCTTCTCTTGAGCACTCCATCTCAGTCCTACAGGTGGCAGACGCCGCCCACATCTGCTTTTTCTGGATCCTTTAGCATTTTTTCTTTTTTTGTATTCTTTTTAAAAGATGTGGGGTACCATTCAGGATTAGGTATACAAGTAGTCACCATAAAGGTAAAGTTTGGACCTCCCCTTGGTCCCCACTTTGCCTGATTTGAGGTAAGATCAATAAGGGACTCTTTGTGCCCCACCCTGGCAGTATCCTGCTCCTGCCAATCCCTTTCTTACAGTATTATGGTACATTTTCAGGTTTTTAAACCCACTGCTGGCCAGTCCTTCATTACTCCAGGCACTGGTTATAATTACACCAAACTCTCCCTAATCAAATGACTGTGTGGTATCTGTCTCCTGATTAGACTCTGACTGATATGTGAGGCTTAGCAGAAAGATGCCAGCAGGACATTGGGAGCTGTCTGCAGATAAAGGCTACACAGAGCCATGAGATCACCAAGAGAGTGGACAGATGGAGTGTAAAGGAAAACAGAGGACATTCCAACATTAAAAGATCAAGGAGAAAGGGAGGAATTTACATAAAAGGCAGGGAAGGCACAACAGTGAAGCAGGAGGAAAACCAAGAGATTTTCCTGGCAACCAAGTTTATGAAATATATCAGGGTGTGAGTGATCAACCATGTCAAATTCTGCTGATACATCAGGTAAGAAGACTGAAAATGACCACAGCGTGTCATGGGTGACCTTAACAAGATTAACGAGGGAAGAAGCCTGACTGCAGTGTTTTGTTTTATTTTGTTTTGTTTGTGTAAGGGTCCCACTCTGTCTCCCAGGCTGGAGGGCAGTGGTACCATCATGATGATCACAGCTCATGGCGGCCTTAACCTCCTAGGCTCAGGTGTTCCTTCCACCTCAGTATCCTGAGTAGCTGGCACTACAGGCATGCTCCACCAGGACCAGCTAATTGTTTTTTTATTTTTTGTAGAGACGAGTTTTGCTATAGGGCCCAGGCTGGTCTTGAACTCCTGGGTTCAAGCAATCCACCTGACTTGGCATCCCAAAGTGTTGGGATTATAGGCGTGAGCCACCGTGCCTGGCCCGGAGTGGTTTTAAGGGTAAACAGGAGGGGATGAATTAAGACAGAGCCCATCAGCAGCTCTTTGAGGGTTTTTTGTTTGTTTGAGTCAGAGTCTCACTCTGTCACCTAGGCTGGAGTACAGTGGCACAATCATGATTACTGCTGCCTCAATTTCCTAGGCTCAGGTGATCCTCCCACCTCAGCCTCCTGAGTAGCTGGGACTACAGGTGTGTGCCACCACACCTAGCTAAATTTTTGATGTTTTTGTGGAGATGAGGTCTTGCTATGTTGCAGACTCCTGGGCTCAAGCAATTCTCCCGCTTTGGCCTCTCAAAAGGCTAGGATTACAGGCATGAGCCACCATGCTAGGCCTTTGAGTTTTATTGCCAAGAGAAGCAAATAGGTGGTAGCTGGGGGTGAGGGACATAAGGAAGTCATGTTTCTGTGATGATAGAAATGGTCTATTCATGAAGGAGTAATTGATGATTTGGTGAGAAGTGGGAGAATTGCTGGAGCAACATCCTTGAATAGGAGATGGTCCAGGATCAGGAGTACAGGCGAGAGGATTATGAACAGGGCCTTCCAGATCCGCCCAAGGGCCAGGCTGAAGCAAAGAAAAAGTTGGGCTTATCAATAGGTGGAGACAGCTGGACAAAAGGACTGTGGTATAAGGGAAAGGAACAGTGTGCCATTAAACTGTGTCTCCCAACTACAGCTACTGACTGGGGGCTTAGCTAAGAGAGAGCATGCCCTGGGAATATCTATGTCCCTGCTTTGGTAAACAGGAAGAGAGTAACGCCTAGTAGTTAAGAGTACAGCCTCCAGACCAGAGCACCTGGGTTTGAATTCCAGTTCTGCTTTTACAAGCTCGACAACCATGGACCAGCAACTTAATTTCTTTCTATTTTACCTATAGAGAACGATCTTGGTAATTATTGTACCTGCACCATAGACTGTTGTGAGGATTAAATGAGTTAGTATCTAAAGCGCTTAGAACACTATCGTTGATTCTATATAAAGAATGAGTGGCCAGGTACGGTGGCTCAAGCCGGTAATCCCAGCACCTTGGAGGGTAAGGTGAGAGGATTGCCTGAGCCCACCGGTACAAGAACAACCTGGGCAATTTGGCGAGATCTCATCTCTACAATAAATCAAAAAATTAGCCGGGCATGGTAGCATGTGGCTATAGTTCTGACTACTTGGAAAACTGAGGTGGAAGGATCACCTGAGCCCAGCAGGTCAACGGTGGGGTGGCTGTGAGCATGCCACTGCACTCCAGCTTGGGCGATGGAATGAGACTCCGACTCAAAAAAAAAAAAAAGAATGAGTACCATATAATGAGGGAATATTTATCATGTTTCTTTTTTTTTAGTTTCCTGTTTTAAAAAATGTCTTATTTGAATTAAGGAGAGGGGGCTATGTCCATCTGTATATTAGGAGAGCTCAAATTGGGACTTTAGGGAGTGACCTAAATTGAAAGTCAAGTATAGTAGCAACGAAGGACTTAGAAATTTAGATCAAGGTAAACTAGAGTGGGGAAATCTGTTGCAGGGGTTTAATGGGGTTGTCAAAATCAAGGCTGCATTTCCCAGCCTTCCCTGCAGGTAACTGTGACCATGAGAGTAAGTCTTGGCCAAAGAATGGGAAAGGGATATTTTGTGTGAAACTTCGGGGTAATGCTCTTAAAGAGAAGGGACAGTTCCTGTTTCCTGTTTCCTAACGGCTGGAATGCAGACACTCATGAGCTGCCCAGAACCATCCAAAGACAATTCCATAGGGAAGATAGAGCAACCAGATAGATAAGCCAGACTCCTGACAGCTCATCAGAATAGCCACCATTGGCTTCCACTGTCACGTGAGGGAGAAAGAAACTTGTGTCTTCATTAAGCCTCTATTACTTTGAGACTCTGTTTTATGCAACCGAGCATATCCAAATAAATACAGATTTCCACAAAAATATGCCCTCAGGACCACTTCTTTACTTTTATTTTTAATTTATTCTAGAGACAGGGTATCATTCTGCTGCCCAGGCTGAAGTACAGTGGCCTCAAATCCCTATGCCTCTCACCTCAGCCTCCCAAAGCACGGGAATTATAGGCATGAGCCACTGCACCTGAACAGGACCATGTCTTTGAATGCGATAAAACCAACCAGAACAGAGATGACCAGACATAAAGGTGCCAACTTTACATCGGTAGGCAAGTGTAGCTCCAGAGGGGAGAGAGTCTGGCCCTTTGCCAACTAAGGAAAACAGACTTCGCAAGAGCCACTCACCTCTCCCCCAATTCTGAGTCCTTTTGGCCTACTGGTCCTGTTAAATTCATTCTAGAAATTTTAATATTTCTCCCTCTTCTTCACTGAGAAACCTATACTCTCTTCATTGTCCTACTCATGTCCGAACTCTCTTGTTTCCACCCCACATTAAAATACCTGGAATACAATCTAATTCCTCAGTCCTTACACTTGACCCAATTATCCTAAGTTTCAAGTCAGAGGAAATTCAACTCTGGTCTCCCAAAAATACCTCTCAACTCATTTTCTCCTCTATGTCCTCTGGTGTGTTCTCTGGATTTTTCTGGTGTGTGCTTCCCAGAAAGGTCCTGAAATCATTTTCTAAGTCAAGAGGCACTTTTTTCCTCAGAGAAGTTCACCTTGTCTCCCTCTCCCCATAAACATTTATTAAGCTCTTATTTATTCTCTCCCCACACAAACACCAGCCCATACAAGTGCAAAGCATGAATGATGATGAGAAGAATTTTTCTTCACAGGATGGGACCAGAATTTCAACACAATTTGAAGAATTAAAGTCTGATTTTAAACAGGTGGTCGGTAGGTAGTCATAAAGGAAAGCAAGTTAGAATTTAAAACATTTCTGAAAATCTACCTGCTGGTACCCTAGTGTGTACTTTGTGACCTTGAACGTTCATTTATTTCCCTATTATAGCAGCATTTCAGGCATCAATAAGTTTAGCAGGACACCAGACTGATCTGATTATTTTTATCAAACAATACAAAACCATATTTTGCAAGTTGGAGATTGCAAAAAAAATCCTCTTTGCTTTGGATCACTGGAATAATTCCTCCTTGGCTGTGGTCTTTCAAGTACTGCATGGAGCTCTGTGTTTCGCTTTGTTTCCCTCACCTTATCACCAGGGTAATAGGAGTTCTTGACGTTAATTGGATGAATGAACTTTATAAATTAAAGGTAGGATTGTGCCAGAATTCACCGGCACACTGCAGTAAGGTTTCCTATAGAGATCACCTCCAGTATTTGCTATCTCCACTGCTCATGGCAGGTTAGATAATCTTTCTGAGCTCTGGATATGTAAAAAAAAAAAAAAAAAGGATGGGGGTTGGGGAAGTTAAACAATAGCTGGTATGATAGTGAGGATTAAATGGGGGCACGATCTCACTTCTCTGGCTGACCAGAGCCCTATCTCATACCAGTTCTCCACGGGTGACATTCTTGCCCACTTTTCTTCCTCCTTAAATCTGCTCTCAAATGGATGCCATAGTTAAAAGGATCTGATAGATCAAGTATCAGTCAAGCAAAATCAATAAGCTGCTTTCTCCTGGGATATTTGACTCTAGGATGAATCTGTCATTCATCAGTAGGATGAAGTTTCAGGTGTGAATAATAGCATGGAAGAGAGAAATATTGTGCTCGGGTAGTACCAGAACCATCAAGTTATACCAGCTGGACCAGGTTTATTTCACCATAACGTAGGTTCTATTTATTGTAGAATTGTACAGTTGAGTTTGTCACCTAAACAATCTTGAAAAGATGCTTTAGGATACACATATTATAAGACAAAAGGATGGAGAAAATGTCCTGAAAGCTACTTTGTTGCAGGCTCAAGTCTGTAATCCCAGCCCTTTGGGAGGCCAAGGCAAGAGAATCGCCTGAGTCCAGGGGTTTGAGACCAGCCGGGGTACTTGGTGAGACCTCGCCTCCACAATAAATCAAAAAATTAGCTGAACTGATGGCACGCACCCATGTTTCCAGCTATTTGGAAGGCTGAGGCAGAAGGAGCGCCTGAGCCCAGCAAGTCAAGGCTGCAGTGACCGTGAGCATGCCACTGCACTTCAACCTGGGTGATAGAGTGAGACACCAACTCAAAAAAAAAAAATTCCCTCAATTAGAAAAAAAAAAAAAAGAATCAAAGGTCCAACCCCCACCCCCACCCCCCAAAAAAATCAAAACCATACACAAAAGTCCTTTAGTCATAATGGCTATAGGAATTCCAGGAATTAGTGTGAGGCATCAGCATTTTTGCACACTTATCTATATCCATAAGAAACTTCCACATGGCACAATGGAAAGGCAGACCTGGGCTCAAGAATATGTATAAGTCTCTCTCACAGCAAGGGGAGGCTTTGTGAAAGAGAATAAAGGCACTCATCTTGATCAGAACACATCAAATTCCCTCTGGATAAAAAGCACGACTACAGCTCTCAGCCAGCTGCCATTGAGTCTCTTAGATTCAAGCTGGAAAAGGGACAGGGGGTTAGGACATGTCTAGCCCAATAGCTGCTGTGAAGTCCTTTCCTGCACAACTGCAGAGAAAGAATGTTCTCTGATAACAGAAACAAAGTTGGCAGTGGGCAGAAGAATTGGAGGTGGGACACCACCATGTAGAACACATCCCAAACTCTCTGTGGTGACCTGGACCATGGGAAGTCTTGGCTATGTTCTCCGGTCCAATCCCTGGGATCCTTTTGAAGAGTTTCTTTTTCTCTCTGAAGGGATTCCTAGATATTGCAGGTTTACTTGGCTATTGACAGTATTGCGGCTACACTGTGAGCTTGAAACAACTTTACTATCTTTTCTCAGCATTATTGTTTCGTTACTTATTGGTGGGATGTGTAGGAGAAAGAGGATTACAAAGCTATTTTGCTTTCAGGAAACAAGAAAGTAAGTATGCAAATAATGTTTTTAAATTGAGCAACAGACTCAGGGAACATTTGACTTACTCACCTTCTACTTCTTGGAACACTCAAGTTGTTTTTCATAGATGTCTGTGCCTTAGTGAGATTGGGGGTGGAGGTGGGTAAGCTCTGTGAAGATTAATCACAGGCTGATTCTGTACAGTTTCTTCAGGTCCAGAAAAAAAAGTGAGGAGAAGAAGGTAGGAAGAAGGGTGGGGAGCTAAGTGGAAGTGAAAGGAAGCAGATGAGCTGGGCAAGGTGGCTCATACCTGTAAACCAAGCACTTTGAGAGGCTGAGGCAAGCGGATTGCTTGAGCCCAGAAGTCTGAGACTAGCCTGGGAGACATAGCAAGATCTCATCTCTACAAAAAATAAAAAAGATAGCCAGGCATAGTAGTGCATGCCTATAGTCCCAACAACAACAGAGGCTGAGGCGGAAGGATTGCCTGAGCCCAGGAGGTCCAGGCTACAGTGAACTGTGAGCTGCGATCATGCCACTGCATTCCAACCTGGGTGATAGTGAGACTGACTCAAAACAAAACAAAACAAAACAAAACAAAAAACAGATGATGTCTATAAATGTCAAGGAGCCACAATGAGCAGGGAAGTATCCTGAGTGACTGCTGAGTGCCCACTGGGACATTTTAGGACATGGAGTAGGAAGAATACAAACCCTTGTCATGACTTCCTTCTTGGCATCTGTTGGCCTGAGTGCTGACTTCTTTTACGCCTGACTTGTAAATACTGAAAAAACACAAAATTGACCAGCTCATAATATTTTCTGCTCATCCTGGAGGGAGAAAAATCAATATTAGCAATCCTATGCTGAAGACAAGTTCCGACATTTTAAAAGCTTTTAAGAATTAAAGGCGTATCTTTCTGCTGGAAAGAGACTATCCACTGACTATTAGTATAATTTTATATATGAGGCTACTGAGGCTTAGAAAGATTATATGATTTAATTTTCCCGAAGTCCTGCAACCAGTAAGGGGTAGGGGATTGAAATCCAAGTCGCTCCTCCTCCCTGGCAATGCTCTGTCCTACATCTTGTTGCCTTTCTGGCTATGAGTGATCATGATGAATTATAAAAAATAAATTCTTCTCTGCTAGGAGGAGGAGGTGGGAAACAAACAGGTGGTTCCTTGAAATGCTGCCAGAATTTGGAAGAAGAATGTCGGCGGTTTGTTTGTTTGTTTGCTTGTTTGTTTTAGAGACAAGGTCTCGCCAAGTTGCCCAGGCTGGTCACCAACCAGCGGGCTCAGGCAACCTACTCACCTCGGTCTCCCAAAGTGCTAGGATTACAGGCTGAGCTGCCGAGCCCCACCATGGGTGGTTCTTCAAAAGCCCTGTCTGGGCTTGACACAGTGGCTCATGCCTGTTAGCCCAGAACTTTGGGAGGCCAAGGCAGGAGGATCGCTTGAGTCCAGGAGTTTGAGACCAACCTGGACAACACAGCGAGACCTCATCTTTACAAAAAGACAAAAATTAGCTGGGTGTGGTGGCATGCACCTAGAGTCCCAGTTACTCAGAAGGCTGAAGCAGGAAAATCACTTGAGCCTGGGAGTAGGAGGTGAGCTGTGATCATGACACTGCACACACTCCAGCCTGGGCAACAGAGTGAGACTCTGATTCCAACAACAACAACAACAACAACAAAAAGCCCTGTCTGCCTGAACTTCAGAATCACCTGAAGGACTGTGCGTGCGCCCTTGGCAGGTGAATTAAATCAGAACCTCTAGAGGTGGAGCCTGGCTATCTGTAGATACGCCCCAGGTGATGTAAGATACAGCCAAGGCTGAGAGCCACTGTTTTAGAACACCAATCCTTGCAAGGGACAGGTGGAGGGCAAAGCCTCATCTAGAGCAGCACCGGCAGTCAGCAAGTATTAGACTCACCTGGAGGGCTTTCCGGGCCCAATCCCAGCACTTCTGATTCAGTAGGTCCGGGGTGAGATGGAATTTGTATTTATAACAAACTCCCCCATGTGATGCTGATGCTGCTGAACCATGGGGCCCCCACTTTGAGAACCGCTGAACTCAAGGTCACTTTTCAAATAACCCTCTTATGGTCCCCCAGTCCTAAAGTCTGTTGTACCCGCTAGGGTGGACTTGGGGTGTGCAGGTGGGTAAGAGGGCAGTTCTGATTAGGAATCCAAGCAAAATGGATTACAGAGCACACAACTCTGATGGTGGAATGGGTGCTGTCTCCCAGTTGTCCCAGTTGTAGGAAAAGGTTGCCAGCCAGCAACCCAGAACTTGAAAACCAGAATTGAACACTGATTATACTCGTATTTGTTTCCTTTGCTGAAAGTAAAAGTCTTTTTAAACTCACACTAGAATTAGTTCATTTTTGGAAAATAGCTGTAGAAAGGCTGTAAATAGCCTTTTCTCAGGCGCCCAGGCCAGTCAGCAACCAGGAGCAAGACCCAGATCCTAAACCAAATCGCCAGGACTTCAGCTGCAGGATGAGATCTGAGAATGGTCCTCGGAGGGAAGGCAGCAGGGAAATGGAAACACACTGAGTGTGGCAGCCCCATGGTTCTCTGAATACGACAGGCAGGCCTCGCCACTCCTCAGATTCTATTTCTTAAAGATGAACCAGGCCTGGGCCAGGCAAGGCCACAGCGCCCTCGTGTGAGGAATGATGGGTGAGCTGGTAAAAACCTAACGGAGGAGACGGTGAGATATAGCTCCCAAGTGCACGGACAGATCACATTGGCAATGGGGGCAGGTGGTGTGCATGGTGAGAAGTGGCTGAGACGGAGGAACGAAGAAATGGAAAAGAATCTCAAGTGAACTTAAGAGATGAAGTCAGAGTCATGCCACACCAAACCTAAGAAAACGTCCATGAAATGTCAACATGTTGACATATGCAATCATGTGGTATAACTCTGGGAAGTGACAAAACACGGGGAAAGTCCTGGCTCTCCAACTGTGAGGTACTGTCAAGACAGAGACTGTTTCCCCCTACCCCTGGCTTCTTCTTGCCTCTCACTCAGAGAGCAGCTCCTGGTCAAGGCTGGTCTGTGTCTTTCTAGTAATGAGTCACCAGATGTAGGTGACCAAGCAAATCTGAAAACAATGTAGTTGTCACTCTTAACAAATGTAATTGTAGACACTGTATAGCAATTTGACTAATTAACTTGATTGCTTTGGTTATAAAACTGCTTGCTAGTCTGTCCTGAGGTGCGGATCCTTCACAAACCTCCACCATTGGTGCTTCCTGTAAGTTTTAATAAACCAAGGTCTTTCTCTGCTGGAACCCCAGGTGACTACTTTGGAATAGGTATACATTATGTGCAAGCCCTCTCAGATTTGGGGTTACTGCGTCACACCGACAGAGTCATTTTCCTAGCAGGAGCCTCCTGATGAGACTCGGACAGACCCTGGAGCTGAGCCACCTGGATGTGGGAAGTATTGCCACAGATCCTCCCTTAGGTTAAGTGATTCCTTAAACAGAGAGATGCAAGAATTAGGTCACCAAGTAACGTGTCCAGGTCACTAAAGCCCCATGATAAATTACTCTCCTCAGTGCCCTCCATCTGCCTGTAGCCAAGGCAGCACTACATGCCTTCTCTACTTGACAGAGATAGACCGAGGTGCTGGGAGCACCTGCCTGGGGACTGAACGTTTGACAATGATGTCTTCTGGCCCCTTTTTTGTTCGCTCAGATCTGAACTGCTCCTGAGCCCATGGATCAAGGGAAGTATACTAACCCACGCAAACACACCATACGGCGCTGAATTTCAGGGGATTTAACTTATCTAAACATATCACTTTTGAAAAGACTTTTCCCAGGCCCTTTAGCTGGTCAAGGATGAAGAAATGCCAATTAAAGAAAGTACAAGGAGCCTTTCACCAGGATGGTGAGGGTAGGTTTGCACGCAGACTTCTGCTACTGCAGACTTGTTGGGCTGTTAGTGACCAGGATGGAATTGCTTCATAAGCCCTGGCCTCATTTTCTCAGAGCTTCTAAACGGAAGATGAAAGGCATTCCAGAGCTGAAATGGATGCTGTCCTCCTGGAGTACTGGGGCTGTCGATGGTAATAATAGAATAACAGTCCTCCGCCAACTTCTGGCAGGCTTCGGAAAGAGACCTTTTGTGATACTACAACTTTGTGTTAACAGCCACCAGTGGAAACAAGAGAATTGTTTCCATAAAGAAATGCAGCTTGTCTTTTTACTTTTAGTTTCTCCAGAAAGAAAGGGCTCAGAATGGTGGCAAAAGAGGTCACATAAGAGTAGGGAGGCTGGGCGCAGTGGCTCACACCTATAATCCCAACAATTTGGGAGGCCAAGGCAAGAGAATTGCCTGAGCCAGGGCAACTTGGTGAGACCTCATCTCTACAATAAATCGAAAAATTAGCCATGCGTGGTGGTGCATGCCTGTAGTTCCAGCTACTTGGAAGGCTGAGGCTGAAGGATCACCTGAGCCCAGCAGGTCAAGGCTGTGGTGGCTGTGAGCATGCCACTACCCTCTAGCCTGGGCGACAGAATGAGACTCCAACTCAAAAAAAAAAAAAAAAGAGTAAGGGTCCCTAAAACATCAGACTGGTGACCTGACCAGGGGCAGAGGGAGCACTTCAACTCAATGACCTGGGAAGCTTTAAAAAGTTTTGTAATTGTGATAAAATATGCATAACAAAATGTACCATGTTAGCCTTTTTTTTTTTTTGGTCCTCATTAATTACCATGAGGACAGCATCAAACCATTCAAGAGGGATCTGCCCCCATGACCCAAATATCTCTCACCAGGTCCAATCTCCACCACTGGGGATCACATTTCATCATGAGAGTGAGGAGTCAAACATCCAAACCATATCGCAGCATATATTAGATGGTCGGGAAAACAGACAGGAAAGCTTTCTTCAGATGGCCTCAGTGAGAATGAATGAATGAATGAATGAATGAAAGCAAGGGGTTATTGTGAGCAGGTGAGGGAGAAACCCGATGTTACAGGCAACCCAGGGAGAGAGAAGATCCAGAAGTGATCTGAGGACTAAGGACTGAACCAGGGAGTCCAAGAGACAAGGGCTGAGGCAGGACAGAGCAGGTGAGCATCCACTTCCTCTAGCCATGCCTGCTTATCTGGGATTTTCTTCAGAAAAGCTGTGCCGCAGGAGGAGAAAGCAGATAGGAGTGACGGCCTAGCAGGCAGGTTTCTGAAAGCTGAGGAGGGGTAACAAGTCCTGTGTGTGCCAAAGAAATGCTAAGTGGCAGATTCCTGAGTGGAGAGTGTGTCCAAGGGGACCCAGGTGGGGACTAACAGACAGGGTGAGATGCCAGATGTTGAATCCTTGAAGATGTCAGGTTCTGGGGGTTTGCAGATTGAAAAAGCACCAGGAAAGGACAAGGAGATCCAAGGTGCACTTGGGGCCTCGGGGGTGGTGCTCACTTAACACAGTGGTTGGTGTTAAAGCATTTACAGGAAATGCCAAAGTCTGATAGCTTTGATTAGCTCTAGGAGTGAATCTGCCAGGCTTCTGAAAGTTCCTGTGAGAATTCCTCCCTCGTTCCTTCTGATCTGTCATCCTCCTCCTCATTCAACCTGTTCCCAGAGCGCATATGAGGCCTGTCACCACAGAAAACCCTATTTCAGACATCTCATGCAACATTTACTTATCCACACAAACTTCCTTATCTTAAGTGCATCGCTCTCTGACCTTCTGTCTTTCTTTCCCCTTCATCGACTTTACCCTTGGCGTGAACTGTCACTTTTACAACTGCCCTTTCCTCTCCTTGCGATCCCATTACCACTAGCTTCTTCCTCTCTTCCCCCCGCCCATCCCTTCCCTTTCTCCTGCTTCCTGGGTGAGATGTTGAGCTTTAGCACTTCACAGCCAACAACGGCTGCTGTTCCTAGGCTAGCTCTGTCCTCTTCTTCATGGTGGGAAACGGCTTGTCAAGTCCTGATCGCCCGAGACCACTGAGAGTCAGCATCATCTGTCAGGACCTATGTCCCCTTCAAGCAGCAGCAGGAGGCCGAGAAAATGAGGGCCCTGGCCCTGCTCCCCTCCCCGGAGTCTCCCAAGGTCTCATGCCTGATTTGTCTTTGCTTCCAGAGTCTGGAGCGACTCACATTCCCAAGGGAGCCTCGGCCTTCAGTTCTGTCTACAAGGAAGTTCGTGACATGGGGGAGATCAAGACTGAGCCTAAACCTGTGGTGTCTGTGTACATGATTAGCACATCAGCTGCAGCCACCCAGGCCTTATTAGGGCAGCCTCTCAGGGTGTCCTCCTTCCCAGGGGACTGTGGCCAATGATGAGTGGGTCAGCAACAACGGAGCATTCACACATGTGCTTTTAGGACTGTTGTTCTAGGATTGAGCCCCATCAGGGACCAAGAAATGAATCAGAAGAGCGTCTAAAAATTATTTAAGCTTTCATTGTCACTCATGGCTAAAGGGAGTGAGTTTGGTTTGATCCAAGGTGATCAGAAACTGTGTAGAATTAGGAGATAAAAGGTGTTCCTATAATGAGATGACATTTTAGAGGAAGCCCAACAGCCAGCTTGCATATACTGGAGTTCCTTTTGCAGAGTTGTGTGGCACCACAGCAATGCTAGACTCAGAGATAGGATTCAAAACGAAGCCTGAACTTGAATGAACAAGGCAGAGGCTTTTGAATGGTTTCAATTTGGATCAGCTTTTTTTTGGTGGTGGTCTTGGCCCAAGTCAGCTGTAAAACTGTCTATCTGACAATGACTTGGGGCAAACTCTATGAGGTGATGTGTCATCTAGACTCAGTGGACAACTTCCCAGCAGGGGCCATTGCTACTGCCAAATGCATGTAGGGGCTGGGGGCAAGGCCTAGGAGTATTTGGGCTGAGGGATCTTTTCTGTTAAGCAAAAAAAAAAAAAGGTAAATGTGTCAACAAAACAGGAGCCTACCACTGAGAGTGAGGTGAAGTTGCTTTTGTCTTCATTTTTATGCAGAATTCCACATGCTTTGCATACACGTAATTTATTCTCATATCCACGTTAGCAGTCGTTTTATTTTTCAGAATGAATCACCCAGAGTTGTCACAACAGGTGCAACAAATGCACAAGATAAAAGACGCAGCAAGTGAAACTGAAAAATGGGTCTGGGGGATAGGGGGGCACATAGACATCTCTTCATTTGACCAGTAAGGAGCACTCTGAAGGACTTGCTATGCTGCTCTTTTCAAGCAATAGTTCAGAGGCTATGAAGGCAACACTGATCAAATCCTGTGATTTAGCAGACAGCAGTATAAACTCAGGTTTACAAGGCAAGAAATGGGCCCAGATTGAGAGAAACCAGCATCACAAAGAGAATCCAAAACCTGTGAAGGAACAACTAGCTCCTAGATTAAAAATTTATGTACATGCTTGGGAGAGTTTCATCTTCCCTTGAGTGTTAGTTCCCAGATCACTTTGCTGAAAGAAGCTTTAGAGAACTGGATATTACAATGATACTTTACAGTATCAGATGGTGCTTTTAGTTTTAACAAAGCACTCTCCTTTATAGCGTTATTTATAACTGTTCTTAGATTCACTTCAAAATCATACCGTATGAAAATATTATGTTTAAGGTAAGAATCTATGTGAACATGGGTGTCTGCTGCAATTTCATTATCTTATGGATGGACTGCCTTCTGAATGCATTAATATCAGAACCTGTTCATGAAGGAGTGAATAATGAGATCTCGGGTTTTATAGCATTATTTTTATAGCATTATTTTTCATTTTTTCTAAAGTAAAGGGAAAGGATGGGCCAGAAGAAACACTTGTGTGCTTTTTCTAAGATGCAACAGAGGGTGGAAAGGAATGACCAGCCCTTCTTTAAGACACTCCATGTTGTCCATATCTGATATTAGGCTGAGTTCAGCACAAGATGGTTGACCTTAAGTACTGCTGAGAAAGAAGTAAGCAAGATGCTCTGGTTCTTTTTTGAGTTGGGGGTCTTACTCTGTTGCTCAGGCTGGAGTACAGTGGTATGATCAAACAGCCTTGACCTCCTGGGCTCAGGCAATCCTTCCACCTCAGGTTCCTGAGTAGCTGGAACTACAGGCATGCACCACCGTGCCTGGCTGCAAAAAGCTCTTTTAAATTACCAAGTGAACCTGTTAGAAAGTGTCTTTCAGTGCTTGGTGTGAGGTATTAGGCTACAATATTAAAATAATAAAGAATTCTAAAATTTTCTCTCCCAGTGTAAAATCTGTGTTCTCACCGTCTTGTCTGCTCTAGGTAGGCTGATACACATGCACATACGAGGGAGCTCAGGTTGGTTATGTCCCTTTCATTTCCACATTTCCAAAATGAGGGTTTGAGGCAGATGGCTTGGAGGCACCTCCAGTTCTCATGTGTTCATTTGCAATCAAAATCAGAAAATCCATGGATTTCCACTGCTCAGCTTCATGGATGCTGACTTGTGAACAGCTTCCCCCAGCACGCGCACACACACACACACCCCACACCCCACCTCAGATGCACTCATTCATGCTTCAGACCCCACAAGCTGGGTGTAGAAAACAGGCAAAGAACTGTATTTTGGATTTTCTTTGAACTCTTTATTTGTCATTTCTGTTCTTTATTCCACCAATGCAAATCATGGAGAACAGCTAGCAGCCATGTTGGGGCAGCACATGCCAGCAGGCCGAGTGACGCTCACCACCGGCCCCAGCATCCCAGAGGTAACAATGGGCGCCAATTTCCGGACCCTGGAACGGCAGACGCTGAGGTGCTGGAGGGCCTGGCCAGGAGGACTGCCTCTCCACTCCCACAGTAGTTTGGCCTTTAAAACACTAAAAACAGTTGCATTCATTGTCCTTTTTTTTCCTTCTTTTTTTTTTTTTTTTGCTTTAATAATAAAAAAGAAAACCAAAACCTCCTATAATTTATAAGCTACGTTTTACTATCTACATTATATAAAATATAGACTCTGTTTACTTTATAACACACATCTTTTTCCCTTGATAAATAACTCTTTAAAATATCTAGTATACATGCCTTGACTTTTTTATATATAAGTTTGGTTTTATATATATACATACATATATACTCATGTTTGTAAAACACAATAAATATATATTTGACAATAACAACCAAACAAAATGCGGTTTTGGTTAAAAAACAAAACAACAAGAGCAAATGAAGTACTGTGAAAGCACCAGGCAGCAAACAGAAAGCCAAAATTGCTAGCAACTTCTCCCTCCCCTGGGCAAGGCACAGGGCACAGAACACTAAAGACGTCTAGGTGCCTCTAAGAGAAGGAGGCGAGCAAAGGAGGGGGGTCCGGTCATGAGCTTTCATCTTGTTTCTTGTTTGTTTGTGTGTTCTTTTTCTATCTAGCCTGCTAGCTAGCTATTTTTGAGTCATCCTGGCCTCCCAAAGTGTTGGGATTACAGGTGTGAGCTACCATGCCTGGTCTTGTTTTGTTTCTTAACCTGGGATTAGACTCAGAATCACAAATAAGTCACCACATTTATATGGAGAAACCAGGGGCTCATTCAACAACCTAGCCCTGTGGTGGCTGCAGAGGACAGCAGAGACCCAGAAGGGGAAGGAGAGAGACAGCAACCTTGTGACTCCTCGGCTACTTTTTAGTCCCTGCCCAGGAAAGCTTTTTAACTACCCACTAAGCATCAAGCCACTGCATAGAACATGTTCTTATTACTCTATTCACTGCTGGTGTAAACAAAAGGAGCACAATAGATTCAAGAGTATTCAGTAGTGCAACACGTTAGGAACCTGAATGAGAGCCAGATGCTTCAGTGGCCCTCACGAGGGCTCCAGCAAATACGTTCCATGATGTAAAGAGAAAGAGGCCAGTGTGCCACTGCCTTCCACTCCTAGCTGTGGTCACTTAGATTCGGCACCAGCTTCACCTCCAGTCTCTCGTGGAACCACTGAACCCAGCACCTTTTAGAGAAGCACGGGATGTCTGGACTCTTCTTGTGAGAAGTCTTGGAAGCCCCATTCAGTCCGTGGCTGTCCCCTGAAACTTAGAGCACAGTCCACCTGCTGTCTCCTCAGCCTAGGTTGGAGCAGGTGGTGGTGGGGAGCCTATTGCTGAGAAATACTCTGAAATCCCTCTGCAGATGTGCACCCATTTTCTTACATGGCCTTCCTCTCCCCAAAAGGAAATTGAAATGTGGGGTTCTGATAGCTGGTGTTTTTAAAACAAGTTCTCTAATGTCATGGCCTCTGCCCTGTAAACTCCAAGGCTCTGATGGCCAAAGAAAATAGACAGTGATGGGGCAGGGGTCCTAAGCCAGCCAGGGTTAGACTTGCATACAGGAATGGGGTGGGGGTGAAAAAAAGTAAAGTAATTCTTAGGAAATCCCAATGGTGAAAAATCTGTCCCTCATCCTTGCCAAACAATATACAAATTAGACATAATTATTTGCATTACAGTCACAGTGGGAAATTTTAAACAGCTAGTATTCTGAGTACATTCAAGACATAACTGAGTTTATAAAAAAAAAAAAAAAGGATGTGCCTGCAATCACTTAGGGAATCCAGTCCAATGCAGGCCTGAGTTCTAATTCCAACTTCTCCACTGACTAGCCATGGGACCTCAGATGAGTCTCTCTATCTGCTAAGCCTCCCTTCCCCGTGCAAGAGATCTGAAGGTGCTTTGTGAGGTGGGATGAGACTCAAGAGGCAGAAACTGGGTTTCCCGCCCCTGTTCTACCACCATGTGGGTGACCTTGAACAGCACTCTGTGTTACATCAAATGAAGGGACTAAATATATTGGACCTCAAAGCCGTCTCAGATGCAGCTGGATTTACTTTGTCTCCAGAAAGTCATTAGCAAAGCTGATTTCCCCCTTAACCAACTGAATGAAAGAGATCAGATCAAAAACCCAATTAATGATCATAGGTCAAGTTCAGTAGCTGCAACTATGAGACAAGATGATGAGAGAAAGAGAACATAAAGGTGGCAATGCACAGCTCAAATCTAAGCCCCTAACAAATGAACTTTAAAAGCCCCACTCCCTGAGAGAAGATATTTTCCTGTGCTATGCTCACACCCTCAAGGACAAAATCCAAGGCCATCTATAATAGTTGGCCAATGACATTTTGAAAATCCCCAGCTCTGAGGTTGGCTGCGTCACCTACAATCAAAATCAACTTAGGTAGTCCATTTTCAAAGGGGCTGATTGATATTTCCATTTTGGAAAGGGAAGAAGAATTGACTGCTTCTATTTGCAGCTCTGGAACGAACCTCCTGGCAGAATATCAAATGTTGCATTCTGCTCAACAGGAGGTGTTGACATCGGTTGGAGGTGTGGGGAGATGCAGGTCACAGTCCATGCCTGTTCCAGTTGCTCCATGGGTGTGAGAGCAGACACTCTACAGAATTTGACAGGGAGCGCTTTCCTGTCTGACAAGAACGGCGGGTGCACAGATCTTTCTCCTAGGGAGGCAGTGTGGTTTGGGGGAAAGGTTTTGGATGTAAATGACCCACTTCTGCTCAACAGTTGTGTGACTTTGGGCAAGTTACTCTTCCTCTTAGAACCTCATTTCCTCATGTGTAAAAAGAGATTAGCAATCCCCAACACTGTGGGTGGTTTTTATGGATTGAATGAGATTACTTAAAATACTCTGCACACAGTGGCCAAGTCTCAGAGTTGGCCAAGACTCTCCCTAGAGTCCAGGTACACCAGACACAGTAGTATTTGCTGACAGGTAAGTTGGGGGTGGGGGTGGGGATCTGAGATAACTCATGATGCAATACTCCCATTGAGGGGAGATGTTTTGGAGAAGCTGGTAGTGGTCACATACTTCCCCTCCAGAAGGAGATGCATAGACTCCAAACTTTTCCTCTAAGCTCAGGGCACTCCAAAACATCACGGATACCAGGTGAGAGCCCTGACCTATGCCCTTCCTCAGAACGTGGCACTTAGAGCCTTTCCAGCGGCATCCACACAAAGATGGGAACAAAACAGGATGGGGAACTCAATGGGAAGACCTTAGAGCAAGGCCTCCATTATGTTAGGCCCCCGGAAACATTACACAACGCAGAAAGGGGCTAGGTTATTGTGGGGGGGTGTCTTAGCCCTAGGCCAAAGTTAGCTGATGGCGCCCAGGCCCTGAGGGCACAACTGGGGTGCTAGGCTTGAAACAAGGTCCTTCTGTAGAAAGTTGTTGAAAGTTTGGGATGTCGGCCTCATATTGCTGCTGAAAGGAGGTACCTACAGAAACCCAGAATAAACTTAGTTTAGCATAGTCTTTTTGCCTCAGCATAGTCATTTTTACTTAGACTTTACCCCTGACACACTCTGAATCTAGCACAGGTTAGACATAGATAGATAGATTTCCAACAGACAGGTTTTAGGAAGCGTTCAAACATTTTAAAATTACATTTTACTGCAGGCCAAAAGGCAGCCTACCCCACACTCTGGGCAAATTTCCATCAGATGCAAGAGAACAGAGTCAAAGAAATGACAAAGATAATAGACCACCTTTTTGCTGAGCAGTTTATGGATTGCAAATTTCTGACAAGTCTCTTGCAGGAAAATCCTCCTCCCCTCTTCTCCTCCTATCTAGCCCACCACCTGACGGCATGAGATGCTAATATCTGGCATCTCCAAGATCTAAGACTCCAGTGGCTGCAACCAACATCGAAGACCTGCAGGCCTGGACACTCCTCCCAGCCAAAACCCTCTTACCTTAAGGGCCTTAAATATACCCATGTCTTGGCCCTTTGATGCCACACTTGCCTCTGAGTGTCAGTCCCCTTTCCAATCTGTGAAAGGTGAATAGTAAACTTTACTTCTTTCTACTTTCTTCCTTGTTGCAATCTTGCATTATTCCCATGGCCTCGGCCTCAGCACTGGCCCACCTCTACTCAGTTTATCCTTTCAGCTGCTTCCAATCAGGTCTTTGCATGTGCAGGATAAGGGCAAATGCAGCACGAAAGAAGTAGCTCAAACCCATTTGCTGTATTTTTTATTTTTTAAATCAGAGTCTCACTCTGTCGCCCAGGCTGGAGTGCAGTGACACGATCACGGCTACCACAGCTTCAACCTGCTGGGCTTAAGCAATCCTTCTGCCTCAGCCTTCCATGTAACTGCAACTACAGGCGTGCACCACCACGTGGGCCCAGCTAATTTTTTTAATTTATTGTAGAGATGAGGTCTCGCCAAGTTGCCCAGGCTGTTGTCAAACCCCTAGGCTCAGGCAATCCTCTCGCCTCGGCCTCCCAAAGTGCTGGAATTACTGGTGTGGAGCCACTGCACCTGGCCTGTAATTTTTATAGTTAAAAAATGAACTAGCTAGGTCTTTTCTTTTTCTTGTTCCTTCATTTACCTACTACATGCATCTCAGTAGATAAAATTTGAGTACACTTACTAAAATACTTTTTCATGCTTTTAAAAAAAGACTATGTATCCTTTCTATATATCTCAGCCTCAAATAAGAATTTTTTTTAGACACTAAATATTTATTACAGAGCTCAAGGCCTTTGGGAAAAGAAAAAGGATCTCCCAAGTATCATGGTTAAGTACAGAAACGTAAAATTGAAACCCCAGGAATATTCCTATTTAGATTATAAACGACATAGAAAAATGAGACCCACTGAATCATCTAGTTTTCTTTCCCTTCATCCTTAATCACAGCCTTTCAGGTTAGCTAGAAAAAAAAAAAAATCTTCCACTCAGTTTCTACAAAACTATCCCAGAAGGAAATTTAGGAGTCAGGAACCAAAGCAGTCCACAACATGGCCGTCTGCTTAAAGTATTAATGGGAGACTTCTATTCCAGCAAATCTCCAGTTTTGAACTGATAGCTACAAAAGCTGGAACGCTGACCATGAATTCTGTCAGCAAATCAGGGAGCACAGTGAACCACGGAGAGTCTCAGAGGACCAGCCCTACCGTGTTGCAGCAAGGCCCCAGGAGGTAGGGTGAGTCTTTCCAGGAAGGCAATACTTATTCCTCTGTACTAGAAAATGACCAACACTCGCCTGGTGTTTGGACACACCCACACCTGCACCTGTGAGCAAATATATTGACCCCAGGGAGGAGAATGGAGGATGCAACTGCTTGGACTGTTCATTCTCAAATTTTGCCTGCTCAGAGGATGGGTGATGGACACCAGGGCCTCTTAAATTCCCTTCTAGTTCTACTGCCAGTTGTCTGAAAAGAAGTCTAAACTTTAGTTGCATGCCAAAGACACCTGTTTAGTTTCAGTGAAACAGAAGCCAAAAGTCTTCTGGGAACAGAAGCTATGTAGACTTACAAAGAATGGTCTCTACATCCAGCCTCAACAAATGTCTTATGTGAGGTGAAGGATTAAGAAAAGATAACAAAAGGATAATTCCCTGTTTTCAAAATGTACTTGACTTGGTCTTTCTTTCAAGACCAGATCTGAATTTTTAAGAATGATTATAGCAACACTTGATTTACAAATCCATGTGTGCGCATAATGAGAGAGGGAGGGAGAGAGAGAGACTGACTGACTCTGGTTGTTCCCTTTTGGCACTGTCTGCTCCCGGTCTTCAGTTTGCCATCTCTAACGAAAGCTCTGTAAGCAGAGTGAGAAAAGACAAGACATACAGGAGGTCCAGTAGAAGACTATGTTTTCCAACATCAGCTTTCTCAACCCTAAGTATATCCCTCAGAGAGCTTTAAACCCCCTTTCAGAAACAATGAAAATCATGTCCCTTGTTGTCCTTCTGTTTTTGTGTTGTTGTTTATTACCTATTCAAAAATTTTCAGGTGTCAGAATCCTAAAAGCAAAGGCCAAAGCTAAAGAAATGAGCCCCGACTCTTACTTTTAAGGGAAGAGGATTCTGACTGGAACTCAAGGCTTCCCTCACAAATTCACAAAGCTGAGTGAATCTCTTAAAAACTTTCCCAGCTTGGTAGGAGAGGTGGGCGTTGGAATCCCAAACACCTCCAGGGCTAGGCTCACTTTACCTTCTGTCTGGGAATTTACACTGCCACACTGAGGCAGGCAGCTCTGCCCAGTCTTTGAGAGCAGCACATGAGCCTATGGGCAGATGCACACTTGGTGCTGTCTTCTTGGAGCTGCCTGGAGAGCCAGGAGGCAGGGCCACCCCAACACTCCATTAAAGAATCCCTCTTACACTCAATTCCACTCTTACCAGAAATCGTGTTATAAGGTGGCTCCTTGCTGTTTTTAAATTGTTGACAGGTTCAAAGGTATATTTTATTCTCTGCCTCACCTGTTTTGATGCAGTGTGTGCTCTCTCTGCATGGCTTAAGGGAGACCTGCTTTCTCCTTGCTATTCCTGCCACCCTTTCCCTACCAGGTAAATGGCACAGAACCAAAAGGAAGACACACCCTCAGCACTTCTCTATAAGGAAGGCCAATCAATCAAAAGCTGTACACTTTGCTACTAAGTACTTTTTCCTGCAGACACTTTACGTCAAATAAAAAGTGGCTTCCTGGAATCTGAACTTTCTCCCACCCCATCTAACTTCCACTCCAGACCAACAGGCTTATGTAGACCCGGGAAGAAGTGCCTTCTCCTATCAGTGGTGGGTGTCCTGGAAGTCTGGCCCCAGGAGTTGGCCATCAATACAGTGCCTTGACCTTGCAGGACTGCGTGGCTCGCAATAAGGCCAAGGTATGTGGGGTGGATGAGGTAGGGAGGGAAGCAACCCCTCCTTGCTTCTCACAGTCAAAGGCAGCAGAGGCAGCTAAACCTCCCCCTTTTCATGCAGATACCCAGCAGGGATGATCTCGGGACTGGCAGGTCCCCCTGAATACTCCCAAGCTATGGGCTCAGTCCACCAACAGTCTGGTTTGGGGCCCCTCACCCGGGATGGAGTTTATCTTCCAAGGTGCCATTCATTTACACGCCCCCCGCCCCCGCACTCCCCGTGG
>NW_007246634.1:513034-513875 GCF_000164805.1 Carlito syrichta | reverse complement strand
AGCTCCGGCTCCTCGGTCATGACCGCAATGTTCTGCCACTCGCCCGTCTGGCTGGACCTCTTGATGGTGTCCACCACGCACAGGGCGTACAGGCAGTCGTCGAAGGTGGCGGCCATGGTGAGGGGCCGCCCGTCCCACGTGCGCCGGTCGTCCTGGTCCTGGAAGGCCTGGCGCACGGCCTGCATCATCTGGATGGTGCCGCGCAGGTAGGGCGAGGGGATGTCGCGGAAGGCCTTCTCGGGCAGCAGGGAGTTGCTCACGGGCGTGGCGTCCCGCACCAGCAGCTCCTGCTCCGCCGCGCCGTTGCGCTGCCCGTACAGGTCGGTGCCCAGCGCCAGGAGGCGCCCGGCCGAGCCCACCACCGTCACGTCCTGCTTGAACTCCCCGGGCACGTTGAAGTTGAGGGTGACGGTGCAGCACACGCCGCCCTCCAGCACCATCTGGAAGGTGCAGAAGTCGTCGCTGGTGATCTGGCGGATGCCCTTGATGTGGTCGGTCTGCTTGACGAAGGTCTTGAGCAGCCCGTGCACCTTGACGGCCTTCTGGCCGGTGAGGAAGGTGAGCAGGTCGATGATGTAGGTGCCCACCGAGTGCAGGCCGCCGCCGCCCATCAGGTCGTCGCAGCTCCAGTTGTACTTCTTGCCCAGCAGGCTGCCGCCGTGCACCTGCACCTCGCACACCAGCGGCTCGCCCACGTAGCCCTCCTCGATCAGCTGCTTCATGCGCACGAAGGCCGGCAGGAAGCGCAGCACGTTGCCCATGATGCTCATGAGCTTGGGGTAGTAGTGGGCGGCCGACGTCATGCGGAAGGCGTCCAGCGGCGTGGCGGTGCGGTCGCAGA
>NW_007246634.1:475680-512863 GCF_000164805.1 Carlito syrichta | reverse complement strand
ACACGCCCCCCCGCACCCCGGATCTGTGTAAAAAGAGACCGCCTGTGTGCTTCAGGGTCATTGTGAATATTTAAGTTGAATCACTGAATTTTACTCTTGGGCCGCTGGCACTGATTTTAAAAGTAAGGTTTAAGATGCCTAAGAAGACTGTACCTTAGAAATGTGTCAACATAGTTGCCCGGAGAGTAGAACATGCTTCATTTGATATTTTATTTCTATAAATCTATCATATTTGATATATAAATCTATGGCACTTACGTAGAAGCCTATAACATTTTATATTGTTTAAGCATAAAATATAAGAATTCTATTAAAGTATATCACATCATCTTTTCACAGTTATATGTAAAACGTTTTATATGTCTTATTGTCTATGCAAAATATCATTTTATTAAAAATGTGTCATTAGAAATATTCACCGGGCAGAGTGACTCATGCCTGTACAGTAATCCCAGGGCTTTGGGAAGTCTGAGGCAGGATCGCTTGAAGCCAGAAATCAAGACCAGCCTGAGTAACATAGCAAGACCCCATCCCTAAAAAAATGTAAAAATTTGCTGAGTGTGGTGGTGCCTTCCAAGTGTACTCGGGAGCCTGAGGTGGGAGGCCCACTTAAGCCCAGGAAAACAAAACAAAAACCATATATACACATCATATAGAGAGAGAATAGCATCTGTATCTGAACAGAATAGAATCTATAAGCTTACAGCCCAGCCACGGTGAGCCTGATTAAGTGGCAGGGAGAATTTCTTAATGATACCCTTTGAAGGTCCAAATTTTTGACTGTCTCTGGTCCTTCCTTACCCCCACCCCCATCCCCTCATGATTGTATTTTAAGTGTTACCGTGCTTGTTTATTTTGCTTTCTGGATTAGGGCTGGCAGAGGTCACAGATGTGCTTGTTTAATGTTTTTCTCTTTCCATAAGAGAGGATATTGCTTACATCTGAGGGGTGGGCAGTGCCTGTTTCTCCCCCCACCCTCATCTGCCCTCAGGGTGGGGTGTGTTGCTTTTGACCAGTGGAGTTCAGGTCAAGTAAGAATTAGACGGTCCGATGACTGTATAAATTACAGAAAGACCAAGGTGCCTCTCTGAGCCCTTTAGAAGACTAAGTGGTTCTGAGTCTGGAGAAAACAAAGGATCAAAGGAAAGGAGAGTGACAGGGAATGAGAAGATTTATTCCATAGAAGCCAAGAGACAGGGAAGAAGAAAAACAACTCAGCTGGACAAAGAGAAACAGCCAACTGGAAGGAAAAAAAAGGAAAAAAAAAAAAAAGTAAAGAATTACATGGATTTGTTAATAAGCCAGATAGAACAGATGAACAGACATGGGCACTACTGAGTCACGGTGTGTGATGGTGTGTGCCTGCCTAGGGCAGGTCTCTGTGGTCTAGTCCCTCTAATGGAGACCTGGGCACTCCAGCCACAGATGTGAGAGGGACTCCAAGGGAAATGGGGGTGATGAGAGACACACGCCATCCTGTCCCACTTATCTTCATTATGGGCATTCCACTGACAAAATCCACGCATGCTGAGGTGAGATGGGATTTTGCAGAAGTCCTGCAATTGTAGATGCTGTCCAGCAGGGACCCATACACAAGGCCAGAGCCTGGCCCGTGGCTCTCTTATTTTCCCTCTGGAAGAGCTAGTCAAACAATAGAAGTGGTCAATGCAGATGGGAGAAAAGAAATATAGACGGTGGCTGTCAATTTCCACGGGCACATCTAGTTCTGTCCCTGCTCAAAGGGCCTGGGACCCAGAGAACAATCACACCACCTTGCCTTTTCCATATTGGCAGAGCTAGACTGGCCCTCCTGCAGGCCACACCTGAGCAGTAAGAAGCTCTTTTAACACTTAGCAAACAGGTAAGGACTGATGCTCTGGTAGAGGAATGAGATGACACTGGTCTGTGTCACCAAAAGTGCCACACACCTGCGTAACATGTTCTGACAATATGATCATGTAGGCATGAGGCTCATGTAACACTGGCTCTTGCTGCCAGTGTAAACGGATTGTTAGCTCACTGCAGGGACTGGTGACAAAATCTGTCTCTCGCCTGTTGGGCATAGGCTCTAACCTCTGCTCCACCCTACCTCAGGGTCCTCAAACGGGGACCCCTGATTGCCATCTCTTTAGTGTACACTATCGGTCATATTAACATCACATAAAACAAAGTTCATCTTATTTTGTATTGTAAAAACTATAAAAATAAATAATATATAGAGAAAAGAATAAGTAGAGGAAAATGCGCACTCTTTCCCTACACACCCTAAACAGTCATTGAATGGGTCATGCTTTGCAGCTCTATAGATGAAAAGGTTCTGATAAAAGTTTCAGAAAAATGCAGTACGTGCACACACAACTACTCCACCCTGGTCAGGCATGGTGGTTCATGCCTGTAATCCTAGCACTTTGGGAAGCTGAGGCAAAAGAATTGCTTGAACCCACAAGTTCATGACCATTTGGAGCAACATAGTGAGACCCTGCCTCTCTAAAAAAAATGAAAATATTTGCCAGGCATGGTGGTGCACACTTGTTAGTTCCAGCTACTTGGGAGGCTGAAGTGGGAGGATCACTTGAGTCCAGGAGGTAGAGGCTGCAGTGAGTCATGATCATACCACTGCACTCGGCCTGGGTGACAGAGTGAGACCCCAACTCAAAACAATGATAACTACTCCATCCTAAAACTTATGCATGGATTCCCCAGGGTTCTGAGATCTAGGCATCTCTTTCTTTAGGCTACTTATGTATGTGTGGTTCCATGTGATGCAGTAAGATCTTCAAGGACAAAGCCTAGATCTTCTAATTTTTTTAAAAGGAGGATTTATTGAGAAGACAGAAAAGCTCCCACAGTGAGAGGGGACCCGAGGGGTTGCCGTGGATCTTCTGCTTTTTTAAGTCTCCCTAATGCTCAAAGCACTTAGTGGCAGGTCCTGTGTGTGGCAGGAACCCTTGTCACCTGGCCCCACATCTCTGTCCACAGTCTGCTGCAACATCCACCTTTACAGACAGTTCTCGGCAACATCTTCACACACAATAGCTTCCAAAGTCAAAAGAGACTTCCAGGAATCCATCAGAAAGAAATCATGTAAAATGCAAGTACCGCTTCTTGCCTAAATATGGTTCTCACTGCGTTATTTAATCAAGTGAAAAACTGGCAACAAGGCAAATGCCTAAGAGAAGAATGGGTGGGTAAACCGTAGAACAGCCACATAATAGAACATTGTGCAGCCACAGAAGATGATGCTTATGAAGACTTTTCAACGGCAAGCAAGATGATGATGATGTAATGTTATGTGAAAAGAGCTCCATTCGTAGACAGGCTGTGATCTCAACTCTCTCTTTTAAAAGACAAAAGAAAAAGAAAAAACCTCGGAGGGAATACTTCAAAATGTTTATCATGACTCACCTGATTAATAGGATTATGACTATTATTTTCTTCACTACATTGTTTCATATTTTCTAATTTTATGAACAGAAAAAAATTACTATTTTTTTAAAAACCCCAGGAGATAGAAAGACATTTGAGGGTTAGCACTCAAAACAGAGGGACGGCACTCACAAGGGTGGGAAGAGCCCTCCAAAGTCTAGGTTGGCTGGCATGTCCCAGCGCTCATGGACTTGCCCCAGTTCCCGTGTCCTGGAGAGCTGGTCAAAGCTCTGCTCACCCTAAACTTTGAAAGGTTCAGAGGCGCAGGCTACGCTGCCAGGTCTAGCACCAACTGCTCAGGACCTCTTTATGATTCGTAGTGAAAGCTGTGGACTCTCTCTGCAGATCACACAATTCAGAGAGATGCACACAACTCTGTCACCTCCTAAAGCTCATGCTCGCATCCTCTCCGGTTCTGAGGGATCGGCATCTCCATCATAAATTGTAAGATTATTTCTCGAAGCCTTTGGGGCTTATTGTTATAAATAGGATAGCACTTCCAGTTTTATTTTTTCCTTTTTTTTGTTTTTTGTTTGTTTGTTTTTTGAGTTAGAGTCTCACTCTGTCGCCCAGACTGGAGTGCAGTGGCCGCTCCCGGCCACCACAGCCTCGACCTGCTGGGCTCCGGCAATCCTTCCGCCTCAGCCTTCTGAGTAGCCGGAATTACAGGCACGCGCTACCACGCCCGGCTAATTTTTTTTGATTTATTGTAGAGATGAGGTCTACGCCTGCCCAGGCGGGTCTCGAACCCACGGGCTCAGGCAATCCACTCACCTCAGCCTCCCAAAAGCGCAGGATTACAGGCTGAACCACCGAGCCTGGCTATGCGCTTCCAGTTTTAAAAGAAACCTAAAATGCAGAGACAGCAGACCTTTCACAAATTGGTAAAGCAAAGTTTCTTTCTGCTCTAGACAGTTCGTGACTCAACTTCTCTCTTGGTGGGGTATGGAAGGGGCTTCTGCAAAGCCCACTCTGGGACCCCCAAGATCCTCAGATTCTTTTCCCCCACCAAAATCTGCCCTAACAAAAGGTTCTTAGTATTGCAACAAGAATCAAGGGTTTAAGCTTAAAGGAACACAATTCTAAGTGTGGACTTCCAGACATCAGACACAGCATGCATGCATGTGTATGCGCATGTGTGCACGTGCATTACTGTGGCACAGAAAATTCTCCTTATCCCTAAAACTATGTGCAATGTAAAGGAACTTGCATTGTCTGAGTAGATGGTTGAAATATCCCACAATCCCGTATTTCTCCAGAAGAAAGCACACAGATGCCTGCTCTCCAAACTGCCTCTGTCTGTCAGCCTGGGCTTTGGGCTTGACTCTCCAGCAAACACTAAAAGTCTTTGGTGGCTTCATGATCATCTGTCTCAGCATAACGTCACCTTTCCTGCTCCCTCAGAAAAAGCACCAAAATGGGCTCATTAGAGAAAAGCCTTCCCTCTCCATTTAGTGCAGGGAATATGTAGGAATGGTCCTCCCACCCTCCGTGAGCACATGGCTGTGACATCTCTTTGCCGTGAAGGTAAGTGGGTTCCGGAAGACAGAAAATAAGGGGCTCGGCAGAAGCATGAGCCCTTTACCAGCCATGGCTGAGTCCCAGAGGGGAAATGTGCAAAGGGTCTCAGCCACGAGGGTCTCCCAGCTCACAGCCCGGGAAGACCTCCTGGGCTTTCTCACTGTGGATGGACAACTTTCCTGAAGGGACAGAGGAACCGCCTGTACCCCTTTCCATAGCATCACACCGACACACCTTCCTTGGGCTTCAGGTTTATATCCTCTCATGGCAAAAAGTGGTGCCCTCCTTCCAATGCAAAAGATCAAAACCTTTGGGACATCACACAATCTTAGAGAAAATCATGCTGCAGGACGTCAAGCAAAGGGACTTGAAATATACAGACACCATTTCACTCCAGATAAGCAGGACGTGCAAAACAGAAAATGGGAAGGAAAAAAAGAAGTGCCCGAGAAAGTGTGTTTTGTGTTTGACCAGGCCCCACACATGTCCCGGAGGGCGGGAGGGTTTCGGCAATGCTCTGGTGTTCATAGTAACAGCAAAGGAACAGGAGGAGATTTCTGGGTACTTGGGGGCTATGACGAGTGGGGGGCACCCTACTACTTCCAGCCAGAGACTACGGGCCATCATGTCATCACTCCACGAAGGCTCTGTGCCTGCACCCAGAGATGGGTGTCTTGGAATATTGCCACATCTGCAGTGTGACCATGGGTGGGTGGCAGAGCACACACGGGACTGGCCTGGGTCTTCTGGGGAGCCTTCACAACCTGCCTTCCCACAGACCTGCACCCCTCTGTGTGAGGCCCAGACCTAAAGCTGGGTCTTTGGGGGCCCTTGGGCTGGAACCAGTTCAATTTTCTAAGAACTCCTCAGCAGCAAATGAAGCAAAGCCACGTATTCTGAAATGGTGGGACTGACACCTTCCCACCTATGGCACGGGGCTGCAGTTGGGGACAGAGGAGATCCGGAAAACTTCTAGAGAATGACAGGGCCCCATGCGAGGCCACGTGCCTGCTCTTTGTCAGAAGCGTCTAAGCTGAGAAATTTCAGAGAGGGCTCAACTGCCCTCCTACGTTCCCTCATGGGAAAATGGAAGATGGCTTCCCCTGTCCTGCTGAGTGTGTTCTCTGTCACTGGGCCAAAATATCTACAGCCCTCCTGAGAAGCTTGTGCTACAGGGAAGGAGCTTCTATCCGGTGACCCTGAAGCCACGGTCGGGCTGCTGCCCTCCTCACATTCTCCAGGCTCAGGGTCTCCAGCCGGTGGCTGAGTCTCAGCTCATCTCTCTACCCCCAGGACAGACCAGGCTTTTCGGGGGCTGATGCTCCATCCAAGTGGTGCCACCTCCCCGCTTTCTAGGGAAAGACAGAGCTCTCCTGCTGTCCCACAGAGCGAGTGCCCTTTGCTGTCCCTGATCCGGGAGGTTATCCCTGGATACCTGGATGATGACTGCCCCTCCAGCCACCCAGAGAGCGGGGCCATTCTCTGACACAATCAGCCTGGAACTTCAAAGTATCCCTCCCTGCAAGCACACTTCCCATGACACACCCCCTTATCTAGTCATGGGGGAAATCTCTGAGGCCAGTGTTACTTTCCCACCGGTTCCTCCTGATCATTCCACTTGTGTTGACGGCTCCTTATCTTTTAAAAGCCAACACAGAGACTGGTCCAGCAGGTGGGCTTGCAGCTGTCCCCGCAGGTTGGCAGAGCCGCTGAAAGAAGTCCCATCAGATACGGCTTCCTATTTAATCCTCCCATTCGCAGAAGGTGGAGAGGGCTTTCTTTGCATTTCAAGCAGGGAACTCATTATCTTCATTTATACTCTGTCTTCTGAACATTTCTTGCTAGGCATTGGGACGAAAAAATGAGTAAGAAAGATGAATAAGAGAGGAGACCACCCAGGAAATGAGTGATTATGGGATGCAGATCTAAGAGACGGATGAACAATAAGAGCAAGAAGGAGGGGTTGCCTAACTGATTTGGGTGTGCTGGAAAGGAATATTTGAGCTGGGTTTTGAATCATGCATAGGAGTTCACTTATTCATCATTGAGAAGTTTGGGTTGGGTTTAAAATATGATCTAAAATAAGGGTGTTTTGGCAGGGTGGAGTGGCTCACACTTGTAATCCCATCAGTTTGGGAGGCCAAGGAGGGAGGATTGCTTGAGCCCAGGAGTTTAAGATCAACCTGGGTAACACAGTGAGACCTCATCTCTACAAAAAATTTAAAAATTAGTCAGGCGTGGTGGTGCACACCTGTAGTCCCAGCAACTCGGGAGGCTGAAGTGGAAGGACTGCCTGAGCCCAGGAGGTCGAGAAGGCGGTGAGTTGTAATTGCACCACTGCACTCCAGCTTGGGTGACAGAGTGAGACCTTGACAAATATAAATCAATAATAAATAAATAAAAAATTTTAAAAATAGGGATATTTAATCTGGAATCAGAGAAACTGCTCAAACTAACTGTTCATAAAAATTGTGTGTGTGTATCCTGAAGTGCAATTTTCGGAGAGACAGGCTCATTAGAGTCTTAAAATAATCTATGATTCAGAGATTAGGCAGAACTGGAGTTTAGAGTGAGGAAGAGAAAAAAAGGCAGGTCAAAGACAAATCTCTGGTTGCAATGAACTAAGTATATGGTAGACAGAGCTATTTATAATCGCTCTGTCCCTGCACCCGGGATATGGGACACTTAGCCACTTTCACTCACTCGCTCACAGCAACACTCCATGTAGCCCAGCTCTGTCTCTTTTCTCCTTCATTTTTCTTTCTGCTAATCTTCTCCCTGCCCACAAACACACACACACACCGCACACTTTTTTTTTCCAGCTTAGTTAGCAACAGCAAGAGAAGTGGCAGTATCGTCAGGGATGACTTGTCCCCCTCTGCCCTCTGGCCTTTCCTCCATAAAAGTGAAGAGGAGAGCCCCTTTGGAGACAAGAAATCCCTGATCTTCAATCCCTTTGACAGTTCCTGACATCAGTATGACTTCCTGACTCAAAAGACCCATCTTGTCTGTCCATAGCAATAATGGCACAATTGAAAATAGCAACAGTAGCTGCTTATTGAGTACATACCTTGTGCCAGAGAAGGTTGTGTTTTACATGGATTTTCATGTTTTTAGTCTACCCGGCCCCATGAGGCAGGTTCTAGTACTGTTCCCATCTCATAGATGTGGAAACTGAGTCTCTGAGAGGATAAGCAGTTTGTCCCTTATTCCACAGCTCAATGAGTACTGAAGCTGGGATTTGAACCCAGACTGCCTGGCTTCAAAATCTGCCTGAACTTAAATAAATTAAAAAAAAAAAAAAAAAAAAACCTAGGCTGGGAACAGTGGCTCAGTGTGCAATCCCAACACTTTGGGAAGCCAAGACGAGAGGATTGCCTGAGCCTGGGGGTTCAAGACCAGTCTGGGCAACTTGGTAAGACCTCATCTCTCCAATAAATCACAAAAACTAGCCAGGCATGGTGGCGTGAGTCTGTAGTTCCAGCTCCTTGGAAGGTTGAGGTGGAAGGATTGCCTGAGCCCAGCAGGTGGAGGCTGTGGTGGCCATGAGCATGCCACTGCACTCCAGCCTGGGCGACAAGAGTGAGACTCCAACTCAAAAAAAAAATCTACTTTTATTTTATTTTTAATCGATACATAATAACTGTACCTAGTTATGGGTACATAGTGATGTTCTGATAAATTTAATGTATAGGATTAGATCAGGTTAATTAGCACATCCATCATCTCTGATACTTATCAATCCTTTGTGTTAGGGACATTCAATACCCTCCCTCTTCCAGGCACAGTGACTCATGCCTATAATCCCAGTATTTTGGAAGGCCAAGATGGGAGGATCCTTTGAGCCCAGGAGTTAAAGACCAGTGTGGGCAACATAGCGAGATCTCGTCTCTACAAAAAACTTTTTATTACTCAGGTATGGTGACAGATTCCTTTAGTCCCAGCTACTTGGGAGGTTGAGGTGGAAGGATCACCTAAATAAACCCAGGACGTCAAGACTGCAGTGACCTGTTCTTGTGCCACTGCACTCCAGCCTGGGCTGTAACAGAGTGAGACTTTAACTCAAAAAAGAAAAAATTCTCCTTCTAGCTGTTTGAGACTATACCATATATTATTGTTGACATAGTCATCCTACCATGGTATTGAACACTAGAACTCATTCCTCCTTCCAGCTGTCATCTGGGCCTTGTCTTAATTTCTGCACTCCTACTGCCTTCTGACCAGTCTTAAGGCTGGTGAGGTGATTCTTGGCACCTATGTTGCCCAGAGATGCATGCTCCCATTCTTGCCGGCTACACGCACCCAGGCACACGTGTGCAGTGTCTGCGGCACACAGAACTGGAGGAGGACTCCAAAGAGGATCATACCACTGGCTGCGGTGAGCATCAGAAACCAAGGTGGTAGGGGGCAGGGGGCCCAATGCCCAGCTGGGTGACATCCAAGTCCCAGAGCAACTTGCTTAAGTTTCCATCCTAATTTCAAACTTGAGATGGAAGTGGGTCAGAGTGACCCATATTCAGCGCCTTTATCAAGGCCCCTGGGGCTGCCAGCAGGCTCGGAAAGAGGGTCAGAGTCAAAGAAAGGAAGCCAGTGCAGCTGAGGGTGACGGGACTTGGAACTGAACCGAATTCGATGTTTGAGAGCTTTTCTACATCCAGTCCACCCGGAAGACCACCTCTGCCCCAGCAACCCCTTTCTGCACCTTCTCCATGACTCAAGGCGGGCTTTTGTCTGAGCCCTCTTGTTGCCCGGGAATCCTCGTCAGGACTTGAACTTTCTCAGATCGCTTCATATGTGTTTGGTTCATCAAATGACGGAGCCCACCACATCGGCAGGCGAGATTTACTCCCAAAATACTTTCCAATTTCAGTTTCCTTATTGGGGAATCCCACACATCTCCACCACGATGGCTTATATTCCAGCCTGGGCATTCCCAGGAGAGAAAAGAAAAGCTTGTGGTTTCCAACCCAGGGGAGACCAAGGACCAAGGTTTAGAAACAACAGGAAGATATGCAGGAGACAGAGAACTTCCAGGCTAATGGCCAGTGCCCCGGGTAGGGAGGCCTGGAGCAGTCCTTCCCTGCTTGTAAGTGGCACCTATAGACCAGGGGATGAAGGGGGAGGGGGGCGGTGAGAGGGCCGATGGGAGAACAGAGACCTGTGGTTGGATGCAGTGGTGATGGTGGTCAGGGGCTGGCAACAGAGGAAAATGGCCAGCACTGTGAACCCCAGCAACTGAGTCCTATGCTGGTTCCAAATGGCCCGATGAAACCTACTGCATCTCAGTGGTCACTACTCTGGGGGAGTGGCCTGGAACAGTTACTCTTGAGCCCTACACACCACCATTCCACACCTGGACAAGCCAGGAGGCAGAGGTCACCACCTGGATCATGGGGACACAATCAAGAGTCACATCAACCACACTGCCCCCCACAGAAGCAGCCGCCTTCTGGAGTGGAGGGGGACAAAGGGAAGGAGGCTGAACCACTGGGCCACCTGAGTCATCTAAGAGACTGAGCTACTTACAAGACAGTGGAAATGGCTGGGCTGGGTGACATTTTACTAGGTTGGACTACAACTCCATTCCCTATCCACCCACCTAGCAGGATAGGGGTCCGGAGTGGCAGTCAGCTTGGCTGTTGATAAATAAAGCCGTCTACACTTTTTCTTGGAGGGATCCCCAGCACATTTCCAAAAGAGTGGCCCCTCCTGTCATCTCCCAAAGCCCCCAGATAGTCCCTGACAAAACATCAGAACCTCCTTGTTGATCACAAGTCAACACTTGCAAGACAAACACTGTTCTCACTGTGTGTACAGTAGGAAAGACAACAGACTTTAAGTGAAGCAACATCTCAAAAAATATATATATAGGAAACTCTCCATTCAAGGAGGGAAGGGATCACAAGCATATTTACCCAGAAGATGTGCTCTTTAAAAGCCACAATATTTCATGTAGTCCAGAGTTGTGGTCTTTCTGGAAAAATTGAAACACCCAGAAACATTGGGTTTCGGCTCCAGAGCCTCCTGCGTGACTACAATCAGTAGTTGTTAGATGACATGCATTTCCAGTATACCACAGTCCCCACCTGTTCCTAGTGCATTGCTGTAATGTATTCGTATTTATTGCTGCTGTAACAAACGACCACAAACTTAGCAGATTAAACAACACCCATTTACTGTTTCTCAGTTCTCTGGATCAGAAGTCCAAGTGGGCTCCGCTGGGTCCCTGACTGGAGTTTCACAAGGCCACTCTAGGGAATAACCCACTTCTGAGCTCATGTAGGTTATTGGTTGAATTCACATCCTTGTGACTGTAGAGCTAAGGTCCCTGTCTCCTTGGTGAGTATCAGCTTCTACAGAAGCCCACATTCCTACCATAAGCCTTTCCATCTTCAAGCCAGCAACAGCATGTGGAAGTCGAACCCTGCTCACACTTGGAATCTCTCTGACTTCCTCTTCTGCCACCAATGAGACAGGACCCGCTGCCTTTAAAGAGCTTCTGTGATTAGAAGAGGCCCACCCAGATGATCCCCTTTTTGCCATAGAACTAATCACAGGAGCAGCAGCAGAGGGCAAAGATCCTCTTAGAATGTTGCCTACTTTTGTTCGTTACCTGCCTGTGAGTTCCAGAAACCCCCACAGAGAGGAAGAGGGTCAAGTATTCCCTTGGCCTCAGACATATATCTAGATTCCTTCCAACTCCCCCTTTGTTTCTGAGTTCTTTGAGTGGCTTTCACTACATCAAAAAGAAAGACTCAGTGAGTTACTCCAGGGGTTTTAAAATCTATTATTAGCCTCCTTGTTACCGAGGAGATCGTGTCCCCAACTTCGGATTCTCTCTAGGCTGTAGTAACAGAAACAGGTGCAGGGCAGGGCAAAAACCTCAGTCTTGGGGGGCAGAAAATAACACAAGGAAGGGGAGAGGGGCTAAAGTGGTTATGTATCCACTTGGTGTCAGGGACTTCCCATCGGCTCATTGAAGCACCACCCAGCACCATCATCCCTATTTGTAGAGAATGGGAAACTGACACTTAGAGATTATGATTGTCCAGGATCAGATCCAGGTTGCAAATTCAGTTCTGTGATGCTCAAACCCTATGTTTTCCAGTTTCCATCTAGAGAATTGCTGTGAGTGGAATGTTGAGGCAGGATTAAGCGACTGAGCGTCAGAGCTACATAAAAGAAGCGCCCACCCAGCAGGTCTCCCTAGGACCCCAGCACTGTGCTAAGAAGTGATTTCGCACCACAATGGGGGAAGCGCAGAGTCTAGAGCTTGAAGAGCAAGCAGCCAAAAGCAAGAAGGGCCAGAGGCTCGACATGGCAGAACACATGGGTTGTCCTCTTTGAAGGGACATCCACGGCAGTGAACTAGCCAGGGCAACAGAAAGATAATTATCAGATAGGAGAGAGACTTGGGAAACTGGCCATGGCGGTGGTAGGTTCCCACAGCTGAATAAAGACAGCCGACCAGGGTCCCAGCCTTGTGAACATAGGCACCTGCCATGTTGGCCAAAAGAACCAGGCAGCCATGGGTTCACCACATAACCTGCTACTATGAAAGCAGGGTGACAGGAGGAGAGCCACCATGGGGCCACATGACTCCCACCTCGTATTGCCCAGGAATGCACATCCTTGGGGGAGAAAAACACCTCGGGGTTGCCAAAACTTGCCCAAGAAAGGAAAGCGGGCTGATTCTCCAGGATTCCTCCCCAAGAAATAATGGCTCCTCATGCTTCAGCCAGAAGCAGGGGGAAACCGTCAGCTATGAGAACGCTGCCTGCTGCCGCTTTGGCCAAACAGCAGCAGCGAAGCCCTCCCACAGCCAGGAGGCAAACCAGCTTCAGGGCCCCACCCACTACAGGTGGTGAGAGTGATTAAAATACCACTTGGAGCACTTTCACCGACACTGTAGATGCTGTCTGTGCCAAGGTCTGGGGAGTGGAGAGAAGGTGGTGAAACTGACAAGTAGCCTCCAGTGCAGTAATTGGTTGCTTGGGGGTGGGAAGAAGCTAGTGGAGATGGGTGATTCTGGAAGGCTGCCCAGTCCTTGAATCTCTTTGCTGTGTCTGGGAAAGTCCCCCACCAGAGTCTTGGTGGGAAGTACAGCTTCTTTCCCCTGCAAAAGCCAAGCCAGCGGCTTGCTTTCCCAGCATCTTTTGCTGCGAAGTCAAGGGCTAGGTTTGACCAGCCAGGGACACCACCTGGGCCTGGTTCCAAGGATGGGGGAAAGAAGCAACCCACGCTGGCAACAGGGGTAGCAGCATCTAGTTTCTAGGGCTATGGCGGCCATGATGCACTGATGGCTTATACCACCCAGCGGTAGCACCATCGCAAGCAGTGGCGTCTGTCCATGCCAGTTGGGTTCCCTGGTGTGATCTGGACTGTGGTTCCAATTGCCAAGCCTTTCCTTGTCCCTCTTGTTTTCCAAACCTCCTTCCCCAGCCTCCTGTACATTTCTGTGAGGAACTAATGTCCTTTCAAAACATTCCATTCTGCTAAAATCAGCCAGGTAGTTTCTGTTGTTGACATTGGAAATGCCTCTTGAGTACAGCAGGTTTCCACGCTTTCTGGACCCCTTTCTGAAAAGATTGATTTGGAACCACTGAGTGCCTATTAATAACACAGTCCAAGATCAGGCATGATTTATCAGAGAGGGAATGGAAGGAGTGGGTGGTCAGAGACATGGATTGAAGGTCTGACTCTGGTATTTGCAAACTGTGTGACTTGAGGAAGCTCAGTTCTCTTATCCATAAAATGGGAGTAATAACACCAGTTTCAAAAGGCTGCTTTGAGGATGACAGGATGGATAGGCACTGTCCTGGCTCATGAAAAGTGCTCATAAATGTCTGCTGAAGTCAATAACAGATCCAAATAAAAACTGCACAGGTCAGCTCTCAAGACTTCAAAACAAGTTGGTGACAGGAAGGTAAGTGCATGGCAGCACAGGGGGTGGGGAAGGTACACACTCGAAATCCGAGTGTATTCTAGGTCTGGCTTTGCCACTGAATCCATGCACAAAAACCATCTGCGAAGTGGAACTGATACCTGGCCCTGCCAACTTGGTAAGACTGCTGAGAGTGCGAAATGAGTAGTGCATAGGAGGGTATGCAGGAAGGAATAGAAGCCTATTGCAAGAACAAAGTCACTGCCAAGATGCAGTGGCCAATAAAACCAAAGAAAGAACCTGCCACAGCACTCTCTGCAGGGCTCCCTGGGCTGAAAACCAGATGCTGTCATCAATGAAACAAAATGCAGAGCTGCGGCACCTGGTTCTGCCCAGGTGAGTATTGAGATGGGGTGCTGGCAGGAGCACCTTAGTAAATGTCAAGGTCACTCTATGACACACACACACCCCCAGGCAGAGACGTCTGTGGAGGCCAGGCAGGGCGGAGGTTGTCTGAGCACTTAGCTGAGCACATTAGCTGCTCCTAGTAAATAATTAAAGCTCACCTAGCGAAATGGGCGGTTGCAGATTAAAGCCCTCTTTCCAAATCCCAAAACCTCATCCTTGGTTGTGATTTTTGATAGATCTGTGCTACCATCTTCACTGGGCCGAGGATCCCTGGGAAATTATGTCTGTCAACAGAGCTCGGAACCTCAAAAATGGGTAAGGTGTGACAGGAGTGAGATGGGGTGTTACAAAGTACCTGATTCCAGAAAGTCCAGTTTCCCTCCTGCAGCTCAGAAGCCAGCGACTGCTTCCCTCCTAATCCCTCTTCTCTTGAAGGGACAGTGCTTGATTTTTCACATCAGGATCAGATGCCAACAGCCTGAGCTGAATGAGATGAGAGTTTTAGCTACTCAGACATCGAAGGCCAAAAGGCTAAAAACTGCTTACTGGGGATGGAGACCAGACATACCGCCCCAGGTGCTGGCTAGAGTGAATCCTGGTGCTGTTTTCTTTTGCAACAATATGCAGACAATGTAGACTGTTTTTATACAGAAACCTAGTTGGCAGGAATTCCCAGAAAACTGGGCACACCTGGGTCTGTGTTGGCCTCAGTAACACTTGTTCACAATCTGAAAAGCTGGAGCCCACAGCCTGCTTGGTGATGTTGGTCGCAGCAGCCCCATGTTACAGAGCAGGGCATGGGCTAGAAGTTGAGTTGTAACACTTTTTCTTCCACATAAAACCGTAAAGGTCCTAAAAGAGGCCAGGAGACAGGCAAGAAAGCCTCCAGGCCCTGGGAAAAGAGTTCTGGCAAGGCTGGAAAAGTTCCCTCGTACATCCTGGAGATGCTGCCTTATGGAAGAAACTCTCACTGACTCCCAGGCTGGAACAAGTCTGGCCTGGAGCTCTCGGAAAATCACTCACTCATCAGACTTGCATGAGGCTTGGCTGAGCATGTGAGATGTGTGACTTGATGCCTTAGACATCGCAGATGCCCTGAAGGTGTGCCAGACACAGAGAACAAAGATGGAGGCCTAGGCGTGGTTTGCTTTGTGTTCCAGTAGAAAAGGGGTGTGAACAGGTGGTTTACCCCCTTTCCTTTTCCTCCACCTCAGCTAACACCCACCTTCTCAGGAACATCTTCTCCTGAGCCAGATTTATCATACTCAATACACTGAACCCTAAAAGCCTAGCCTGGAGTAAGCTTATTGATTGGAGCAGTCACTACCACCAAGCACCAGGCAAAGTGCTTTGCGGAAATCATCTCACTGAAACTTTACAACGATTTGAAGAGATTTCTTATCATTCCCATCTCACACACCATCAAGAGTCAAGAATCAGCTGGGCTCGGTGGCTCAGCCTGTAATCCTGCGCCTTTGGGAGGCTGAGGTGAGTGGATTGCCTGAGCCCGCGGGTTCGAGACCCACCTGGGCAGCGAGACCTCATCTCTACAATAAATCAAAAAATCAGCCGGGCGTGGTAGCGCATGCCTGTAATTCCGGCCACTTGGAAGGCTGAGGCGGAAGGATCGCCGGAGCCCAGCAGGTCGAGGCTGCGGTGGCCGGGAGTGGCCACTGCACTCCAGTCTGGGTGACAGAGTGAGACTCCAACTCAAAAAAAAAAAAAAAAAAAAGAGTCAAGAATCAAGGCCCAAATTCACAGCCTGGCTGAGCCAGGATCCAAACCCACATAACCTGGCTTCATGTGTATGTGCTCATTTTGATGACAATACATTGCAATATTAAATGCGATGTGACAGGCAGTCAAAGATGATTACAAAGGAATCAAGTTGTAAGTATGGATTTTATGCAACCATTCATTCAATCCCACAGGGCTGACGGGAAGTGGGGGCACCCAGGTGTCCACAGATCTTGTATTTTCCACGACTAGTTTCTGTGCTTCAGAACTATGGTTCCCAACCTAACGCCTCAGCACCCAAGGTGTCCAGGGATCACACAGTGAACTCACAAGGGAACTGTGGTGTATTTTAAGTTTTTGAGGGAAACATCATGGTACTTGGCATCTATTGGGCACTGCAGGAACTGCTAACTGAAAGAAGTGTACAGTTTCCACACTGGGTTATACTACATTCCTTTCAATGACTGCCTGTCTCTCTAAAGCTGAGTTTAGGGTAGTTGCTGTGATTGGAACAATCAGACACCAGGTAAAAATCAAGGTGGGACAGAACCGAGAGTGGTGGTGCTCTGCCTGATCCCAAATTTGAGAAGCTGTGCAGTGCCTAACAGGCATACACATCCCATTGTTCAAATAATTAATTGGAAAGCTGTCAGACTGAGACAGCTCCCGTGACTTGGGTTTCTGTGGAAGTAAACCAAACGCAACTCAATGTAAGCAGCAGAACAAAACAAGCATTGCCAACCAGAAACTGCCAATTAACCTCTAACAAGGGGCTTTCCACTTTAATTAATCAAATATTTTATCTGACGTGCTTCCGTCAATCAACACCTTAGAATGTTTTCTCTTCACACCCCTGGATGGAGTCCTGAACTATATTGGACTGGCTGGTGCTACCTGATTCATGAATCACACATATCACTGAATGTTCAAATAAACTCTTTAAAATGTTTTAGTTTAGCCTATTTTTTGGAGCCAGAGTCTCACTCTGTCACCCAGGCTGGAGCACAGTGGCACGATCACGGCTCACCACAGCCTCCATCTACTAGGCTCAGGCAATCCTTCAACCTCCGTCCCCGAGTAACTGGGACTACAGGTGCACATCACTACACCTGGCGAATTTTTTAATTTTTTTGTAGAGATGAGGTCTTGCTATGTTGCTCAGTCTGCTCGTGAACTTCTGGGCTCAAGCAATCCTCCAGCCTCGGCCTCCCAAAGTACTGGGATTATAGGCATGAACCACCGTGCCTGGCCCTAAGTTTATCTTCTAACACAATCGTAAGTCATACTGATTATTTAAGAATGAAATAAAAATAGATTTGCTCTTTTAATTTATGATTTTTTTTCACGCACCTATGTTAGAACACAAATACTTGTTAAGTTATTTAGACACAATTATTTACTATATGGACTTCCTAAGTCTTTTGACCTAGGAACACCATGAAAAAAATTACTGAGACACTAAGGGCATCATGGAAGACAAATGTTTGGGAACCTTTGTTCTAGAACATCTGTGTCCAACTATTCCCAACCATAATTATAAGTTATTTAAGGGCAGGAAGCTCATACTGGTCAATACTTTGGTTTCCCCACATAATACTTGACTTGCTATAGCAAATTTTTAGTTCTGCTGGCAATTTACAATAAAAGACAATGTGGCGGCCATGAGGGGTCCTTACATATTACTCACAGCGCGGTGAGGTGTGAGTGATTATAGGGAGACCAATGACACTCTAACCCATGGGCCCCTGCTGGTCAGGGATCAGAGATGTGCACAGAACCTTTTTGATTTCGAGAATGAATATGATTCTCTGATGCAAAGTAAAATAATCAACTGCCTCTAAATGGGTTTTAGCAAACAAATGAGGATAGAGAATTTGGGTAGATACCAGTTTGAACTCCTCTGGATTTAGGAGACATCTTTGCCCATGAGATTGAGTTCTGTTTTATTGAAGCTTGAACTTATCATTTCATTGATTTGGGTGGTACTTTCTAGTCTCAAAAGGCAGACCCACACCTCCAAGAGGAAAGGGTCCCGGGGCAGGTTGGAGTTGGTGGTCAGCAGAGCTTAAGTTCCAGTTCCCTGGGGGATCTCACAGCTGAACCCCCTGCCATCTGGAGCCACAGGCCTGTCTTCTGTAGCCGCTAACTGACCAGGAGAGTGCAGATAACCTGGTTGCTTAGCAAACGCTGCAACCCGATGCCAGGGAGAACAGAGGAGGTATGTGTCAGGTGTGAGGTTAACAGTCTAATCTCGGGCATGTGCCAGTTTCTGCGTGTGTATCTCAGGATAGGACAGGCAGAGGAGATTCCACTCAGGCACCTGCTCTCACAGGACTCTGGTCCTAATAAACTGCATGGTGACACCAGCAACCTAAAGGTGCAATTGGAAACTGTGTGAAACAGTTCTGGAAACTGCTCAGAATTGGCAAGTGGTGGCGGTGGAGCCTCCTTTAAAGACCAACCGATCTGTGACCAAGGAACCACAGGATGGCTATTGTTCCACTGAGGCTGAGATGGGAAGACAGTGACATAGTATCCAGAGAAAACTCTTACCCTGCTTTTTTGCTAAGCAAGGGAAGGAAATCACAGAATCATTTTTTTGCTCTCTCGGTGCAGCAATGAGTCAGTCATCAAAGGTTTTATGAATAGAACTGGCCGAACTGGGACTGAGCTCATGGGACAATGGTGTGACTTTTGTATGCAGGTTAATTTCTGTCGGGGAAATAAAAAGAAATTAAATAAGTATTAAACAGAGTCGTGTAGGTAAGGAATCCATAAAGCACAATACCTAAAACAAAGTGACATGCCTCCTTCAAGGGTTTAAAGCCTAAAGAATGTACTCCATGGAAGTCAAAGCATTTATAGAGTAGAATAACAATAAATACAGCCACTAACTTCCCCCTCGGTCTTCTCTGCTCCACAGAAAAAAGTCTATGTAATTCACTTCTTTAGATTTCTTTTCACTCCCTCTTTTCCTCAAACATCAGCTTATAAGACTCCCTGTCTTTACCAGTTGTCCTGGGCCAGTGAGTTTAGGCAATTACCCTTCTTTTTTTTAAACAATAGCCTTAGCATTCAAGGTCCTCTGTTCCCCTGTATTCCTAGACTCTAACAGATCACAATGTTGAATGTCCGGGGGAGCCTTTTGTCCAGTTGGGCCCCAATCCCCCTTCTCAGACCTAAGCAAGCAAACCCACATGCATGTGTGCTGGACACATGCCCAGGAAGTCAGCTTTAAAGCCACTGCCTGGAGAGCTGACTCTAGAGTGCCTGGCCTGACAGCAGAGGACTCTTGCCCACCTCAGGGAACACACGACTGTCCTCACCAGAGTTGGCAGAAGAGTCATTCACCTGGGCGGGTGGCTGGGCTGGAGTTCAGGGCAGAACCCACTCTTCTCCACCACCATTGGCTCCTGTGTCGGTGAGCCATCAGCCCCCCACGAAGCTCTGCACACCAGTGCCCCTTGTTCTGCTGCTCTTTGGTGGCTTCCAATAGGCAGTGCTCACCTCGACACACACCCTTACTTTTTTTTTTCCTGAATTGGAGTCTCACTCTGTCTCCCAGGATGGAGTGCAGTGGCACCATTCTGACTTAGGCAGCCTTGACCTCCGGGGCTCAGGCAATCCTTCCACTTCAGCTTCATATGAGTACCTGGGACAAGTACCTGGGACTACAGGTGCATGCTACCACGCCTGGCTAATTTTTTTCTTTGTAGAGACGAGGTCTTGCTATGTTGTCCAGCCCAGTCTCAATCTCCTGGCCCCAAGTGATCCTTCCGCCCCGGCGTCCCAAAGTTCTGAGACAACTGGTTTGAGTCAGTAATGTTTGCACAAACCCCGAAGGAGTCAACGGCATAGAGTGATACCCCAATTGTCTGACCACCCCTTTTCATAGTAAAGGGAGCACTGGAGAGAAGGTTGGAGAGAGGAGGGCAGAGAGAGTTTGGATGAAATGTTTATAGAGTTCTTTCAAGTATAACATCCCATGATTTATATTCTTCATATAATACTTTACTAACTAGTTGGCCAATCTGCATTTATTTAGAGGACGTGGGGGCAAAGAAGAGATGGGAGGGTCAGCGGAGTTCTGCTGCTAAGTCAGTCTATTCTCCAAAGGTTCATATTGTGTTAATACTGTGCCTTTAAAAAACATGTAGGGAGGTCAGCAACCCAGTCTGCAGATAACGACCCTCTCAGGAGCAGCAGCTGCTATTTCTTCTCTTCCATTTCCCACTGCAACCAAGGCAGTTCCTACCATAAAAAAAGTCTAACACCCCTTTGCAATCTATCATAGTATTAATCTTTTCCAAACACACACACACACACACACACACACACACACACACACACACACACAGTTCCTCCTGCTTAGAAACTTAATCTTTGCCATTGCCCGTTGTATGACATTTGAGCCTTTTCCACATTACCATCATTTACCGCTCCAAAAGGACCCCCTGCAATTTCTCTGCTCAGTCCTCAAGCTCAAACATGTTTAGCCATCCCCCTTCCCTCGCACATTCCCACCTTCATTCCTTTCTCCCTTGCCTCTCTTTGTTGTGCCACTCCTCTCCAAGGTCTGACTGAAGTTCCACCTCCGCTGGGACATCCTCCTAACGACCCCAAGCCTTGAGAACTTTTCCTTCTCTCTTTTTTTTTTTTTTGAGTTGGAGTCTCACTCTGTCGCCCAGGCTGGAGTGCAGTGGTACACTCACGACCACTGCAGCCTTGACCTGTTAGGCTTAGGCGATCCTTCTGCCTCAGCCTTCCAAGGAGCTGGAACTACAGATGCATGCCACCACACCCGGCTAATTTTTGTGATTTATTATAGAGACAAGGTCTCACCAAGTTGCCCAGGTTGGTCTCAAACCCCCCGGACTCAGGCAATCCACTCGTCTTGGACTCCCAAAGTACTGGGATTACAGGCTAAGCCACCGTGCCCAGTCTCTTTCCTTCTCTAACATGTGCTGCCTGAGCCAGTTTTGACTTTCTGAGCCTTTATCCTATAACATCTGGAATTTCCAGTTATATATTTTTGCTGTGTAATAGTGAAGCCTCCAACCACTTGCAAACTCTGTGACAGCAAGCAAGTTCCTCAAACCTTCTGGGCTTCCACTTATTTTTGGCTTGCGTGAAATAGAGAAAATAGCAGTATCTACTGCAAAAGGTTGTTGTGAGGATTAAATGAGGCAATGCATACAAGCTACTCAACGCAGTGCCTGGCACAGAAAGTGCTGAATAAATGCCAGCTCTTACTAACCAGCTAGTGAAACCCTTTAGCACATCAGGAACCATATCTATTTCCTGGTGTCTGCCAATGGCCTAGCACAATGACCGTGTCTTCAATAAGTCTTTGTTGCTTTAAGATAAACCAACAAGGGAAGGAGGAAAGAAAACTAGAGGAGAAAAAGTTCACAGGATACTTCATTAAGGCTTTCAAGGATATAACGGGTTCTTTCACAAAAGATGGTGAACACTAAATTTTTTGTTTCTTTGAAGGCAGAAGGTAAGACATGGTCTTAAATTTCAGTCGTCTTGGCGGGAACTTCCTGGTGATGCCAACAAGCATCAGTAGGAAATATTGGTGGACACAGGCAGGCGAGCCAGAGCAAGGGCCAAGTCTGACCTCAAAGCTCTATTATTTATTTGCACAAGAAACGCAATCTCTCTAATCCTCAGTTTCCTCCTCTGTAAAATGAGGATAACAAGGGTATCAACTTCACTGGAGTGATGAGAACCACCTCGAGAGCTTGGCACAGTGTCTGGAACACAGTCCTGTTCAGTCAACTGATGATGGTCATGATACTGCTACCAATGGCTCTTTTGGCGTTTGTTTCCTTAAAACACTTTTAGTGGATAGTTGGGGAACAAGCCTGCCCATGTCACAGGGGAGAACTACTGAGGTTCTGAAATTTGCTAGACCAGGGGCCACTCTGGGGGACACAACAGCATGACTGACCATGCACATTGCCCACTTCCTCTGGCTTCATCATGAACTGCTTCCTCTGGTCAGCATGCTCTGTCCCAGGTCCTCTCAGATAACTGACTCTTGTCATTTCATACTCGGGGAAAAGGGGATGAGCAGATGAGGTGGGTGGCCAGAAGTCAAGAAGTCAGGGAGATTTTCGGGGAAAAAAGAAGAGAGAAGAATGGACAGAGGCTTTTTCTGATCATGCCTCCTGGCTTGCCTTTCTTGTGGAAAGACTCCCACGGGCCAGTCCAGAGAGACCCTGTGACAGCATCAGGGCAGCTCCTGCATGGCTCTCCATCAGGGTGCAGCAACAGGGTCCCCCAAAGACAGTCTCCTCCCTTGCTCATTTCTCAAGTCTGGTGACAACAACACTTGCTAAAGTATTTCTTTTCAGTAATGCTGACCAATACTTGGGTTACAAAATTTTTTTTAATTGATCAAAATAACTTTTGGGGGGATGGAGGAGTTGTTACCTAGTCAATTGATTTGGACTCTACAAAATAGCATATTATTTTCCTTGGCCAATTCCTCAAAAAAAAAAAAAAATAGGTATTTTGGGGCCGGGCATGGTGGCACAAGCCTGTAATCCCAGCACTTTGGGAGGGAAAGGTGAGAGGATTCTCTGAGCCCACAGGTTCGAGACCAGCCTGGGCAACTTGGTGAGACCTCATCTCTACAATAAATCAAAAAATTAGCCGCGTGGTGTGGTGCGCACCTATAGTTCCAGCTACTTGGAAGGCTGAGGTGGAAGGATCGCCTGAGCCCAGCAGGTCGATGCTGGGGTGACCATGAGCGTGCCACTGCACTCCAGCCTGGGCGACGGAGTGAGACTCCAACTCAAAAAAAAAAAAAGAAAGAAAGAAATAATAGGTATTTTGGTAGCTAGCTGATAAATAGCCTGTTTTAAAATATGTACCTTGTCATTCATTAGTTATATACGATCTCGTTCATGATTTTATACAAAATTTGTATTTCACATGAAAAATGAGAAAGTTCTTCAAACATGATATGGAAAGTTAGATGAAAAGACAAGACACAGAAGAACATGTATGGGATACTGTCATTTGTATTGAAAGAAGAGAATAAATATATATTTGGCTACATCTGTGCAATATACCTCTAGAAACGCTGATGACATTGGTTCGTCTCTGTGCAGAAAGTGCGTCATTCAAGGAGAAGAATGGGAGTGGCTTTTCACACATCTGCTTGTGTACTCTTTGAATTTTGAGCCAGGTGATTACATGACCAATTCAAAAATAAATAGATACAATTAAAATTTGTTTTTTGGTTTTTTTGAGTCAGATTCTCACTCTGTCATCCAGGCTGAAGTGCGGTGGCATGCTCATGGTCACCGTAACCTCGACCTGCTGGGCTCAGGTGATCCTTCCATCTTCACCTTCCAAGAACCTGGAACTACAGGCATGCAACACCACACCCAGATAATTTTTTAAATTTATTATAGAGACAAGGTCTTGCCAAGTTGCCCAGGCTGGTCTCGAACCCTGGGCTCAGGCAATCCTCTCACCTCGGCCTCCCAAAGTGCTGGGATTATAGGTGTGAGCCACTGCACCCGGCAAAATTTGTATTCAAAAATGAAAAAAATCATCTTACAAAGACCTTTTGCTGGGAAACGGGCCTAAATTTCAGGCGGGAGGGTCAGGCCAGATGAAACAAGGAATGGCACATCCATCAGCAGGACGGCCATGGCCTTGGCATAGCCGTCTCTCAAGAGGAGCTGGATCTGCAATAAAGAGCCTATAAAGCACCCAATAAAACTCATATATCATTGCCTTGACTTTGCTAAGGAAATCTTGTTTTTCCTTTCCTGTAATACAATAGAGACTCAAAAATCAGCCAGAAACGCAGATATCGCAGCTTCACAGGCTGGTAGGCTTAGAAGTTGAACAGATGCCGCCCTGCCCCTTACAAGCTGTGTGAACTCAGATAAGGGAGTGAACCTCTTGGTGCGCTGGTTTCCTCATCAGTAACTTGTAGACTGTAATATCCTGATGATAAAAGAAAGATAACTTTTGTAACCTGACAGGCTACCAGTACTCACTCATAGCCCCTTTCCACTTGAGCGAAAGATCCCAGCGGCCTCATGAGCTCCCTTCCCTGGTCTTTGTTCCCACTGAAGAAACTTCCTTGGCAGAAATGCCCCAGCTTCCTCCATCCCCCACCAGAGTTAGCTCCCAGCCATGAGCAAGGAAAGCTGTCGACCTTCTCCTGGGGGTCCCACTCAGTCTGTGCCAGTCCTGGCTGAGGGGCAAGGGCAGTTCCAGGTCCAGCTGGGCTTTGCTCACTCCGGGAAGATCTGAGCCTGGGATGAGCAGAGGGCAGGTAGAAGGAGATGCAGGAATGTCGTCCTTGTACATTACGATCCCCTGCCCTTTCCAAACTTGTAGCAGTGGGTTTTGGAACTTGGAAGTCTGGCATTTATGTACTGAGCACCTACTGTTTACCAGCTATAGAGGCAGATGCTTTATCTTCCGTCTTCCCTGCAGATTACTACCTCCATCCCATGGATGAGAAAGTGAAGGCTCAGAGACTGTAACCATTTAACCTGCACCAGGTTATAGAGCTAACAACTGAGCCAGGATTTGAACTTGGGTCGGAGTGCCCATGTGTTTTCCAATGTACTTCTCAAACTGAGCGCCACACTGAATGACAGAGAGCTGTGCCTGTGGCACCATCACCTATGGGACAGGTAGCCTTTCCCCAGGAATTGATGCCAAAGATCCTGAGTCCCCTGGTGTGGTGGCTGAATGTCAATGCCCTAATCCCCAGAACCTGCAAATGTTCCTTTGTATAATGGCACAAGGGACTTTGCAGATGGGATTAAGTTAAGGACCATGAGATGGGGAGATTAGCCTGGATTATCCCAGTGGGCCCAATGTAATCTCAACACTTCTTATAAGGAGGCAGGAGATAAGAACGGCTAATAGGAGATGTGTCATGAGCCAAGATATACAGGTAGCTTCTAGAAGCTGGAAAAGGCATGGCGTGCATTCTCCCCTGAAGCTTCCAGAAGGAATGCAGTACTGCCAGCAAGTTGGGTTTAGATTTCTCACCTCCAGAAATGCTGAGAGAATAATGTGTACTATTTTAAGCCACTAAATCGGTGCCAATTTGTTATAGCAACAAAAGAAAACTCATATACTTGGGGAAGTTTCATGTCAGAAGGAGAGACATTTACCTCCCAGGAGGAAGGTAGGGTAGGGACCCACACCTGCAGAGCCACATTTTGGAGAAGGGACAAGGGTCACCTGGAACTATTGCTTAGGAAGCAGGAGCAGACCTGCTGTGGAGTCCCAGAAATTGGCTCTCTGAGGGAAAAGGAATACGAGGCTCAGGCCACCTGCTTCTCTGTCGGAGGACAGCGGCCTCTCATGAAAAACTGACTTGCATCTCTACTGTTCACTCCCTCTTTCACTTCCAGGCTCTATATCATCGCTGGGGCAGCCTCTGCCATACCCTGAAAGGGTGGGAGCCCAGCTTTGTATCATAAAACCCAGAGACCAGACCACAGGGGAGAACTGAGAGCCCTGTAACCACCTGGGCTCCATCTGCTCCCATATTAGAAGCCAATGCAAAACAGGAGAGCAGGGTGAAGAGTAGAACATAGATTCGTCTTAGGAATTATGAGAAGATGATGGTGTCCTGCAGCAGGTGTGTCAAGAATGACACACAGCCCTTGTGGCATCCCCCTGGTGTGTCCTTCTACTTGGAGATCAGTGGGCCGTGGAAGGGTGGCAAACATTTTAAAATGAAATAATTTTATATGATAATAAACATAGGCACATTCGAAACGAAAACAAATTTTGCATTAACATTTAAAAAAGAGATTTCTGACTACAGGCCACATCCCAAGATACTCCCTCTTTTTCCAAAGTATGTATTTTATTTTCCCTGTCCTTAACAGATACTTTAGAAGAAAGTCTGAGAAGCTAGCTTTATGGAAAGTGCAAATGCTGGAACCTCTACAGCTAGGTTCGACTCTGGGCACTGCCAGTGACGAGTTGCCTCACGTTAGTTACTATAGTATGTTACATATCATGCTACATACTATGTCAATTACTGCTCTGGACCTCAGTTTCTTCATCTGCAAAATGGAAGTAAAAACTCTTGCCTTGGCCGGGCTCAGTGGCTCAGCCTGTGTTCCCAGCACTTTGGGAGGCTGAGGCGAGTGCGCTGCCTGAGGCCGTGGGTTTGAGACCAGCCTGGGCAACTTGGCAAGACCTTATCTCTACAATAAGTCAAAAATTAGTTGAGTGTGGTAGTGCATGCCTGTAGTTCCAGGTACTTAGAAGGCTGAGGCAGAAGGATCGCCTGAGCCCAGCAGGTCAACGCTGGGGTGGCCGTGAGCATGCCACTGCACTCCAGCCTGGGCAATACAGTGAGATTCCAATTCAAAAAAAAAAGCAAAAACAAACAGACAAAAACTCTTCCCTCACAGGGCTGTTCTAAGGATTAAGTGTGATCAAGTATGTATAAGACTTATACATATTAGGCAGTTATCATCATGTTAACGGCATTAACAGACACCTGATGCGTATCACTCCCTCACCAAAGCCTGGACTGGCTGGGCTGGGTGGGGTTCGGGAAAATGCTTGGCTTTGCACAAGTCCCGGTGGGACCTCCTCTCAAGGTAATCCTTTGAAATGTCCCAAATCTGGGCTAGAGACTTATTCAAATGGATATATTTATCAAAGCTCATTTAATTGTATAATTACTATCTGCTCATTTTACTGTATGTAAATTTACCTCAATAAAAATTGTTTCTCAAAAAAATTGCCCCTCTGTCTTCAAACACCAATTTTGCATATTTGACTCAGAATGTTCACATCAGGGCACAAATGCAGCATCCCAGGCGCTCACATCGGGCGTCTAGTTTTGATTAATGGGCTTTTCTGAACTCAGAAAGGGAGTGATTTAGAATCACAGCGTCCTGAAGCAGAATGCAGCGCAGCTGAACTATCAGCACCTCACTGTCGCCTGCTTAGCCTCCTGGGCTGTTCAATAAATGGCACCTTCTCTTTCCTGCTGGTCAGGGGTTCAAGCCAACAGGTCCTGGGAACTAGCCGTCATGGGAGGAGCACCCCAGAGCAGGAGCGAGGGAGGTTCACTTGGGGGTTCAGGCTGTTTTTGAAAGCTCTTCATTGACAGAGATTTCACAGACACCAGGTGATTCTGCTCCTTCTCATTATTCCTTCTAGAACAAATCATGGGCTAGTTACAGTAACACTGGACAGTGAAAAGGTAGGGGCTGCTCAACCACTTTGGAAGACAGACAGATTTTTTTTTAGATTTTCATTAAAGTAAAATATCTATTTACTCTAAAGCCCAGCAAGTCCACTCCTAGAAATTTATCAAGGAGAAATGAAAACGTATGTCTACCCAAGAGACCCAACGTGAATGTTCACAGCAGTTATATTTACAACAGCAAAAACTGGCAACAGCACAACACCCAACAGCAGCTGAATGAATAAACAAATTATGCTACAGCCATAAAATAGAATACTACTACAGAATAGGACACATACTCTATATGACTCTATTGGTACAAAATTGTAAGACAGGCAAAAGTGAATTATCACAACAGAAAGCACATCAGTGGTTAGCCAGGCTGGAGGTGGGGCTGGGGCGGGAAAGGTGGAGAATGGACCAGAAGGTCACTCAGGAAACTTTCTGGAATGATGGAAATATACCATAACTTGAAATGGGAATGGTATTGGACAGGTATATGCATTTATCAAAACTCGCTGAACTATACACTTCAAATAGGAGCATTGTACTGTATGTAAACTACTTCATAAAAAGGAAAGAGAAATAGAAAGAAAAAGGAAGGAAGGAAGATAGGAAGGAAGGAAGACAGAAAAGAAGACAGGAAGGAAGAACCCAGTCCTTATCAGCTATGGTATTTACAGATGGAATGTCATGTAAGTACTTATGGATAATGTGATACTATCTACTTTACAATTTTGCAGAAAAATAAATGATCTTAAAATGAAATTAGGAAAACAAATATATTTACAACAGCATCAACAATACTTAGAAATAAATTTAAGCAGCGCAAAATTCGTGCTCTGAAGACATTTTTGAAAAAAATTAAAGAAGATTTAAATAACTGGAATAACATCCTGTGTCCATGGATCGGAAGACAATATTGTTAAGACAGTTCCCAAAGTTGATCTACAAATTCAGTGGAATTCCTATCAAAATTCTAGATGCTTTTTAAATAGAAGTTGACAAGTTGGTTTTAAAATTCATATGGAAAGCAAGGGATACAGAATAGCAAAAACAATCTTGAGAGAGAACAAAGTAGGAAGATTTACACTTCCTGATTTCAAAACTCACTACAAAGCTACAGTAATCGAGATGGTGTGGTCCTGGCATAAGGATGAGCCAATAGATCAATGAAACAGAATTAATGAAGAATCTAGAAAAATAAACTTTACCCTTATCGTCAATTGATTTTTAACAAGGGTGCCAAGACAATTCAATAAGAAAATAATAGTCTTTTCAATAAGTGGTGCTAGGACGCCTGGATGTCCACATGTGAAATAATGAAGTTTGAGGCTGACTTCATACCATAAGCAAAAGCCCAATCAAGAGGGATCCAGGGCCTAAATGTCAGGCTCCAACTATAAAACTCTTAGAAGAAAACACAGAAGCAAAACTTGGGTTAGGCAAAGCCTTCTCAGATATAACACCAAAAGACAAGTGACAAAAAAAATACATACACAGACACACAGACAAACACACACACACACACACACTCACCCAGAGAAAGAGAGAGAAAGAAAGAGAGAGAGAGAAAGGGAGAGACAGAGAGAGAGAGAGCTTTCTCAAAATATAAAACATATATTTTAAAGGACATCATCAAGAAAAGTATAAAACAACTGCCAGAATGGGAGAAAATATTGGCAAATCGCATATCTGAGACGAAAACTGTAACTATAATATATAATGTATAAATAACTTACAATTTAATAATAAGAGAACCTAAATAAAAAATGCACAAAGGATCTGAGGAGATATCTCTCCAAAGAAGACACGTAAATGACCAATAAACACATAAAAAGATGCTCAACATCATTAGTCATTAGGGAAATACAAATAAAAACCACAATGAGATACCACTTCACACAGACTAGGGCAACTATAATTTAAAAAGACAGAAAATAACAAGTGCTGGCATGGATGTAGAATACCTGGAACCCTCAAATACTGCTCATAGAAACGTACAGGAGTATAGTCACTTTGGAAAACATCCTAGCACTTCCTCAAAAAGTTAATCACAGAGTGACCTTCTGATCCAGCAATTCCACTCCTAAATATGTCTCCAGAATAACCGAAAACAGGTATTCAAACAAATACTTGCACATAAATACTCATAGCAGCACTGTTCATCATAGTGAAAAGGTGAAAACAACCCAAATATCCTTCAACTGGTGAATGGATAAACAAAATGTGATACAGGCATGCATCACTGACTTACGAGGATACAGTCGAAGAAGGGCATCCTGAAGCAATCTTGCCATTGTACAAACATCGCAGAGTGTGCTCACACATACCTAGATGGCACAGCCTACTCTCTAGGCTGTGTGGTGTAGCCCACTGCTCCTAGGCTGTAAACCTGCACAAGCACGTTGACTGTGTTGAACGCTGTTGGCAACTGGAACACAACGATAAGCACTTGTGTATTTAAACATATGAAAAGGCACAGTAAAAATGATACTATAAGCCAGGCTCAGTGGCTCAGCCTGTAATCCCAGCGCTTTGGGAGGTTGAGGTGAGTGGATTGCCTGAGCCCGCGGGTTCGAGACTCGCCTGGGCAACTTGGCGAGACCTCGTCTCTACAATAAGTCAAAAATTAGCTGGGCGTGGTAGCGCGCGCCTGTAATTCCAACTACTCGGAAGGCTGAGGCGGAAGGATCGCCAGAGCCCAGTGGGTCGAGGCTGTGGTGGCCAGGAGCGGCCACTGCACTCCAGTCTGGGCGACAGAGTGAGACTCCAACTCAAAAAAAAAAAAAAATGATACTATACTAATCTTGTGGAACCACCTTCACATTGTCATTGACTGAAACGTCTCTCTGTGATGAATCACTGTATATCCAGTTAATGGAATATATCCAGCCACAAAAAGGAATGAAGTACTGATACATGCTACAACATGAAAGAACCTTGAAAATACTATGACATGTGAAAGAAGGCTTCCAAAAGACCACTTATTGTATGATTTCATTTACATGAAATCTCCAGAATAGGCAAATCTACAGAAACAGAAAAATTAGTGGTTGCTTCGTGTTGCAGTAGAAGAACAATGGAAGAGTGATTATTCATGAATCTATGGTTCTCCTTCTGGGGTGATAAAATGTTCTTAAACTGTGATGATGGTAGTACTAGAATGAATACGTGCCATCTTTTGCAGAAAAAAAAGGGGAGATAGAAATGAAACATGAATGGCAAAATGCTTGAATGAGCTCATATTTTTAAAAGTTAGAAAAAGATAAACAACAGTAGTTTGTAATCAAAGTCTAATTTTAAATGAAACCCAGAATATATTTCTGTGATGTCTGAAGTATTATTATTTTGATGCACATAAAAAATTACTGGAAAAGACTTCGTAAGATTTTCTAAGATAGGGAACAATTTAAGGGGTCCCAAGGGTGCAAATCTGATCCAGGCTCAGCTCTTTCTTGTACTAGGAAGTTGCAAAGTCATGGACTCATCAAATAGTCATCTGGTCCGGCCCCTTCTTAGAATTGAGGGAAATTGCAGCCAGCTAACCAGACTGACGGACTTGCCCAAGCTTCCTTCCTTTCATAAGCTTCTTGCAAAGATCAAATGAGACTCTGTGTATGATGCAGCTTTATAAATCCTTTGGACTATTACCGTGGCATCTAAAATATGTAGGCTTGAACCTCAGTTCTGCCACTTTCTTGCTATGGCCAAATGGGTGGCTTAATTTCCCCAGGCTTCAATGAAAATGAAAATCCCATCAGCCTCACAGTTACAAGTACTAAATGAGGCAACACTATTCCAGCATTTTCCAGAACAGGAATTCAGTGTTAGTCATGTTTTTAGTAAAACAACATGTAAACTATACAAGTGGAACTTGCGGGTAGCCTTGGGTGCAAAATTTAAAATAATGTTACCTTGAGATTTAAAGAGAAAATTCCAGTTTACAAAACCTAGTTTGAATTGTCTGCAAAGAGTAATTTTTGGGGTCATGAAGTATAGAACAGTTTGTTTTAAAGTTTTAAAGGTCCCAAAATTCATATCCTATTGTACTGTTGGCCAAATTCAACCTCTGGGCCAAATTTCACCATTACTTATTAGAATTTGGGGTTTAAGAAAATTTGAATTTAAACGCTTGGGTATAGGGCATCTCTCTCCAGTGTACCACAAGCCCCACCATTCCCTATTGTATATCCTCAAGCCCATCTCACTATATATTATCACCTGGTCCCTGAAGGTGATTGAGTTTCTAGACTCTATCTCAAATGCTAGGAAATCTTTATTGGGTACCCAACTTTTCTTTTACAAAGATTTGGAGAGCCTCTTTATGTCTTTTATAACTTTTCAAGTTTCAGAAACTTTTTAGAAAATCTTTTTAATATTTTCAATAACTTATAAAAGTAAAGCTTTATAATACTTTAAAAGATAACATAGGCTAGTACTGTCCCAGTAGAAGTATAATGCAAGCTGCAAATGCAAGCTACATGCATAATTCTAAATATCCTAACAATTATATTAATTATGGGGGGAAAACAGATGTAATTACTTTTAATTATATATTTTCTTTAACCCAATATATCCACAAAAGTATTAACATGTAGTCAGTATAAACATTTAAGATATTTTACATTCATCTTTCAAACTAAGTCTTTGAAATCTGGTGTATATGTTATAGCACCTCTCAACTTGTACTGGCTCAAGTGCTCATTGCCAACGTGTGGCTAGGGGCTCTTGAACTGCACAGCACAGATTGAGACAACCAGTGATAAATCTATGCAATCAATATAAGACCTTAAAGGAGAGGTGAGTTTATACAGGAAAAGAACATCTACATTAAAAAGCATTCTGGCCAGGCATGGTGGCTCACGTTTGTAATTCTAGCAATTTGGGAGGCCAAGGTGAAAGATTGCTCAAGCCCAGAAGTTCAACACCAGCCTAGGTAACATAGTGAGACCTAGTCTCTACAAAAATTTAAAAATTAGCTGAGTGTGGGGGCACACACCTATATGCTCAGCTACTTGGGAGGCTGAGCCCAGAAGGTCAAGACTGTGGTGAACCATTGATCATGCCACTGCACTCCAGTCTGGGTGACAGAGTAAGACCCCACTCAAAAAAAAAAAGTATTTAAGTGGCAGATTCCAGAGCTTTGGTGGTCCTGGTGGAAACAGTGGTTATGGTGAAACTTGAGATGGAATGAAACTTAGATCACATTATTCCAGTGTAGAGGGCAAGGGGAGAATACCCAAGGCTTCTATTTTTGCTGTTTTCCCTTCTATCTTTCTTACTCTTTGTGTATTAGGGGTGGAATAGGGCAGACTTGAAGACAAAGAGAACAAAGAAGTGTAGAAGGTGGAGAAGAGAGACAACCACTCCTAGCGAATACCTAGAAGCCCCAGCCCCAACTCATCAATGGCTTGAAGGGTTCTAGGGTCAGAAGGTGTCCAGGGATACTGGCAAGGATCTTCTGGTCACTCCTGGCCTCTCCTCGCCAGCTTCTGAGGCAGCATTCTCTGTCTCCAAATAACAGGCCTCCTCCTTCTGCTATTCAGGGAATATTATGTTCTCTCAACTGTAATATTTGGGGTCTTTTTGGCAGGAGGTAGAGATGGGAAGGGGTGGAAAAACTCACGAATGTTCTCTGAACAAGGAACCAGTAAAGTACAGACATCTGGCCCTAGGATTTCGCTGGCTCCAGGGACGTCACTGTAAACCTACTAACACTAATTGCTTTCACGTCTGCTCCCATTTCTAGTGGAAATAAAATGCCTCTCTGGCTAATGGAAAATGAAACGCCTGCTTGCTGTTTGTTTACCACATTATGTAAGAGCGCTCTGTACCACCATTCCTCCCCCTGGCCCCTGCCCTGAAGGACATCTTGTACAAAGCCTGCAAGTGCTCTACATGTACAGGGTAACAAAGGTTTCAGAAAGGGTGCTAGGACTGGACAACTCCTTAATCCTAGACTAACAGATGGGAGGGGAAGGCAGAAAGAAGAAAGCAATGGCTGGAGAGAGGAGGAGAGAGAAGGAGGGGGGAGGGAAAGGGAGGGAAGAAGCTTTCAGAAATATTATTTATCTCTTTACTGGGCATTAAGTGCAAAGATTTAGAGTGGCTTTTTGAACCTCAACTCCTAAATTCAGTTTTCCTGACAATGAAGGGGAAATACAGGTCCAGTTGAAATTAGGGTTTAAGAAAATGGACTCTCAACTTATTGGTCCTAATATAGTGGTCCTTTAAAATGTCTGACAGCCAGTGACTGGGAGGTCTTCTTTGACAATCCTGTTTGAGTTGGCTACTTGTGTCTAGCCCCATGTTAGCCTTTACTATACAGTATGGTAATTAATGTAAAGACCCTTGGCTGTCCTTCCTCTCTCCCCAGTCAATTATCTCCTTCTTCTCCAGTAACAAAACCACTAATTTTTAGCAGGACCCATGGCTGCCAAGAATAAAAACTTCATTTCTCAGCCTACTTTGCAATGAAGTGTGGCCATGTGACTAAGTTCTGGCCAATGAGATGAGTGGAAATGCAGTGTAAACTTCCCATGGTGCAACATTCCATTTCCCCTTTTCCTGTGTGTATGATGACAGGGGTGAGGCCATATATTGGGCCATGTAGGCAAAGACAGCATGCGAGGGATGGTGGCACAGCAAGACAGACGAATTTGAATCACAGATATTGTAGAGCTGCCAGATTGCTTACAGAGGGACTGCTATGTGAGAAAGACATTGTTATTTTGGATCTGGGTTACAGTAGCTGAAACCGTGTGCTCGGGAGTTACTTGTTGAAGAGAAGAAGGCAGGACGTTAAAGTAGATAATCCCACCATTTGTGTTTCACACTGGAGAGCAAACCTCTGGCTCTTGCTACCTCTTCTACTGATGAAGAATCTTATATCCCTACTAAATCCTGGGCTGTAGAGACTACAGCTTCTTCATTGCCTTCCTTTGTCTCCACTTCTCTCTGTATGCTGCCTTCTCTTGGATGGACACAGAGCAGCCCTCATTGACCAGACTGCCTCAAGCACTTGGATTAAAGATCATATTTAAAACAAAGCCCTTTATTATGTCTCTTGGAATGCCTCTGAGAGACCCTGTTACAATGGCCAAGATAACTGCCCAAGATGGCCAAGTTCAAAGGGCTTATCTTAGAACCAAAACCTTCTTCAAAGCAGAGATGAAGTTTTTGTGTAAACACCACCTTCTGCTCAGCTCTTGGGTTCTGTGTGACAAGCATGGGGTAAAAAATAAGATCAAATGGGGCTCAGAGGATCAGCTATTACAACAGGACTCAGGCTTTCCCTGAATCGTTGGATTTCATCAGGAGAGAACTGCAAACACAAATTCTTTGTTTAATATAATGGTGAAAAAATAAACAGGGTGACGCCATCTCCACTACTCTCCTCCTCATAGTCACCCAACCAACTCAGATTGCCCAACCAAAGAGCAAAGTGCACAGAATATCTCTTCTTGAGTCAGTTTCCAAAGGTGGGAGTACTTGGCTTTGTGCCCAGAAAAACTATAACCTGGCGAAGGTATGTGAGAAATGTGCCCTTCCCTACCACACACTACAGAAGAGAGTGGTCCAGAAGCCCTGTCAAAGCAGCATTTGTTCTCCACGTGGAGAGAGTGTTTGTGAACTGACACATTCTATCTCCAGCTCAGGAAACAGCTGCCTAATCAGAACAAAGCTGAATGTGACCTTGAGCCAGGTTCTGGCAGGCAGAGGTTAATTTCCTTTCCTTCTTAGGGCAGGGCCCAGTTCTGATTGTCTCACTTTGCCCAATTAAATTTTCCAGACAATATAGCGGGTGCCTTATCTTGGGCACTGAGGCAAATCCTTGTTCCTCCTTGTAGTTTCACGTGGAAGTTTGGTGACAGGCACATTTTGGTTAAGAAACAACATGAATTGTGAGGATAAAGCTGCTTTTTTACTTTTGGCTGCCATTCTGGTAAAAAGTTCTATCTGCTTGCAAGGACTTCCCCATGTGACCTGGTCGGGAGAAGAGATAACGCAGTGTGTAAAGGAGCTCGAGTGAACAACTCAGGACCTGAAAAAAAGTAGGCCAGTGGGTCAAGAGAAAACTCAGCCACAGACAACTGGACGACTTAAGAAAGAAGAGATAATCTGATGCCCACCATAGTCCCCGGGCCCTCTACCCTCCCAGGGATTTCATGATTCTCAGGACTCAGTAGTCACCTGGATAATACAGATTTTTAAGAGAATAGTTCGGGTGACATACTTGTTTATTTCTCTTTCTTTTTGAGTCACGGTCTCCCTCCCTCACCTAGGCTGCACAATCATGGCTCACCACAGCCTTGAGGGACTCAGGCGATGTTTCTACCTCAACCTCTGATCCAAGTTGTTGGGACTACAGGCACACGCCACCATGCCGGGCTAATCTTTTTTATTTTTTGTGGAGATAAGGTCTCACTTGGTTGCCCAGCCTGGCCTCAGACTTCTGGCCTCAAGCAATCCTCCCACCCTGGCTTCCCAAAGTGCTGGGATTACAGGCAGGAGACATCATGCCTGACCTATTTGTTTACTTCTATTTTCATCCATTTTGGAATAACTCTATTATTTTTACAGAAATGACACGCTCATAATTTTTAAAATTGATCAACACAGATAAAGCTAAAGAAGAAAATGAAACTAGCCTTCAAATTCCACCAACAATGAAGTTACCATCATTAGGTTAGGTGGCTGTGATTTCAGTTACCTCTTTATAAACATACACAACTAGAAAGGTGGATAGATTTACAGGCAGAAATGACGTGGAGGGTGTATATCACAGAGTTTTTTTTAATAATGAGGATTCCATGATTTGAACTTAAAAAATTAGAAATGAACTGAAATGGAATCCACTACGTTTCTGAAATGATACAGATTTTAGCTTTTTTTTTTTTTTCTTTCCTAAGTTGGAGTCGCTCTGTCACCCAGGCTAGAGTGCAGTGGCAGGTTCACAGTCACCGCAGCCTCGGCCTATTGGGCTTGGACGACCCTCTACCTCAGCTTTCCAAGTAGCTGGAACTACAGGCATGCACCACCAGGCCTGGCTAATTTTTTGATTTATTGTAGAGATGAGGTCTTGCCAAGTTGCCCAGGCTGGTCTCGAACCCATGGGCTCAGGCAATCCTCTCACCAATCCTCCCAATCCTCTCACCTCGACTGGGGATTATAGGCATGAGCCACTGCACCCGGCCAGGTTTTAGCTTTTTTAAAGATTGGCAGGATTCTGAAGACAGGGGTGATCCTCCAAGGCCAATTGAGGTAAATGGCACCAGAAAAGCAGCTAGTGCAGGGAAATAAAGCCCTAAGTGATTTGAAAAATGTTTTCTTTAGTGCTCTGGAAAGATGCCTTGACTTTAGACAAGGATAGCAAGCTACTCTGTAATCTGTGCTCTGGAAGCCCCAGCTGTAGCAGTGCAACTGGCTGGCTCAGCGCTTGGATGGATTACATGACCTTTTCAGTAAGGAGCATCTACTTAGTGCTTGGTAAATACTGAAACAACAGCGACATTGATGCTGAGAACCAGAACCTTACCTGCCCCCATACCTACCCCTTACCCTCTACCACAGCCAGGAAGGGGGTCACAGAACTGTTTACACAGCAAAGCAGAGTTTAGCTTCACAGAGGCCGGAAGAAAGCTTTCTAAGTAACAAGAAAGTTCCACAAAATTGTATGGTACAGTATTAAGCTTTCATCAGGAAAAGCCCAGGTTCTGTAAGCAGCTGGCCTGTATCTTAGACCTATGCGAATGCCCCTATTGCTTCACAGGACAACTGAGACTGTTAGAAGGAAGGATGAGGAACAGAAGAAGGCTCCAGGCCAAGGCACGCCTAGGGACACAGAGAGGAACAGAGAAGCCGGCTGTGAAGACAGCAGGCTCCGAGCCCTGACTAAACCCAAACTGTGGCTGCTGGGCCTGCCTCCTTCGCTACTCAGTGAGGACCCACAAAGACATCGGCTGTCCATTTTCTTTTTTTTTTTTTTTGAG
>NW_007246634.1:458412-475521 GCF_000164805.1 Carlito syrichta | reverse complement strand
CCCGCGGGCTCAGGCAATTCACTCACCTCAGCCTCCCAAAGGTGCGGGATTACAGGCTGAGCCACCGAACCCGGCTTGGCTGTCCATTTTCATCCAGTTGGAACCCGCAGCCTCTTTTCTGCAGAGGCAGTAACAGAGTGACAGGCAGGTGACTTCCTTCCAGCACAGCTGGCTCCACAGACGAAGGCCTGTCATCCCAGTCTATGCTATGAACCAGGCACAAGTGTGAACGAGTACCTCAATATTTCCCTCTCTTCAATGAATTGGGAGTATCCTTTTCTACAACCTGCTCATTGACAGCATTTTCAGCGAGAAAACAGGATGACGCTTTTACTTCAGAAGCACATGGAAGAGCTCAGAGCACGGGCTTCAGAATCAGGTGGTCTGGTTTGAGTTCCAGCTCTGCTGCTTTCCAACTATTGACATCAAATGAGTCAACTTCTGTGTGCCTCTGTTTCCTTGTCTGTAAAGTGAGGGAAATGAGAGAGCTGCTGTAGGGATTAAGGGAGACGATCCCCACAAAGTGCCAAGACAGTTCCAGCCTTCGTGCAAGCTCCAATACTAGCCAAGCTAGTAATACATTTAATACATAGCAAGTGTTAAGGGCTGAATTGTGTCCCTCCAAAATTCATCTGCTGAAATCCAAACCTTCAGTACCTCAGAATGTGGCTATATTTGGAGACGGGCTCTTTAACCGAGCTAATTACATTAAGATTGAGGTCATTGGGGTGAGTCCTAATCCAATCTGACTGGTGTCCTTAAGAGAAGAGGAGATGAGGAGGACATGGCCACACACAGAGGGAAGACCATGTGAGGACACAGAGAGAAGATGTCATCTCTAAGCCAAGGAAAAAGGCCTGAGAAGAAACCAACCCTGCCAGCCTCCAAAACTATAAGAAGATACATTTCTGTTGTTTCAGCTACCCAGTCTATTCTACTTTGTTACGTCAGCCCTAGCAGACTCACATAAACAGAGGCCGGCTGTTATTTTAGCAGAAAAGATATTCAGCCAGTATGGAAGCAGAACCAATGTCACTTTTGATTGGTGATATCACTTATAAAATCTTTCCATTTTTTTTTAAACATCCACCCACCCCCTGCCCCCACTTGTTAGTCTTGCTCCAGGAGTACCAATCCTCAGGTGGGAGAAGCAGCTGTGGGTGACAAAAATCAGGAAGAATACATTTGCCTTCTGTTTCCCTCACCTTGCCTTCCCCCTGGGCTCACACAATCCAGTGCTCCCTGTGCTTCGAGCACTTCTCCCTCCCTCCTTTGAGGCATGAACGTTGCGGCCACAGGATGGAGGGGGCTGCTCTGAGCAAAGCTATTATCAAATCCTCATCTGAGAAGCCCTTCGGGATCCTGTCTGCCTCAGAGAGTGCGTGCTTCTGAGGGCTATGACAGGGTTGCTATGACAATAAGCATGATCGTGTTTGCTCAGCACCGCTCAGACTCAAGTGGTCTCAGTGGCATACTATATATGTGAGAAGCCCAAAGAAATCTGAACTGGGGTGGAGTTCTACCCAGGCTGATGTTCCCCCATCTATGCCATTGAATTAGCCTTTGTCAACGTGTCCCCCTAGGATGTCTGCACCCTAGACTTAGATCCTACTTGTACCTGATGTTTGCCCTCTTTTTTTTTCCAGAGTTATCAGCCACACGGTTTGGTGGAGCATTTGCCCACAGTGCCCTGACCTTTCTCTGGGTAGCAGGAAGAAAGAACGAAGGTGACCTGTCAGTCTTAAAAATCTGCCTTGGGACTGTGGGAAGTAGGTCATCCACTTGCAAGGGGTTGTTCAGCCTGCCATTGGCCTCCAGTTCTCTCTCCTGCCATCAAGGACGTCAGCATAGCCAGTCAGCATGCACAATGACAAGTCATGTGTGTGCATTCCTTATCCAAAGGATAATCAAACGAAGAGGTCCAAGCCAGGAAAAACCAACAAAATCCTCTCTAATGGATGGTCCCCATGGTGGCATTTGGCTAGAAGGGCAGGGAGCTCCCAGCTGGCTGTAGAGTGGCTCTGTATTTTCCTTACCCAAGGTAAGTCAGGGGTGAGGCAGGCTGAAAAGAATGCCTGAGCATTCCTTGGCCAAAATGGGGGGAAAAGGCACCACTCTGAAGTATGCATGGACCCCTCCCTCCAAGGCTGCACTAACCACCACCCCCTGGATCCTTGGACAGGTTGTGCTGTCATCACAAATAAGCATGTGTGCAAAACAACCCACAGCAAAGCCAAACAAACAACCTGAAAGATAAGACCCCAAGGCTCTACAAAGCAAAACAAGCCCAATCTCAGAGTTCTGTTTAGTTCTATCCCTTGCATGGATTGATGGGAACAGCAGTCACCTTAGGAATTACACAGCTCAAAGATGTCTGATACCAAGAGGCCAGTATAAAATATACCTGATGGCCAAGCCGCTAAAACTGTCGCAGGATTTGAGTTCTGGATTCTACAGATAATGTTTTTCATTAGATTTGCAGTTGCCAAAGCAAATCACATTTGTGATAAAAAGAGATAAGGGCATGTCCACACCAGTCTAATGCAGGTTTTTGATATACCATTAGAAGGCTGCCACTCTAGCAGAGACTGGTCCCCAGTCAGACTAAGCATCATTAAACCACTTCTAAGTACCCACCAACAAGCTAGGTAACCTGGGGAAACTGGAGAAAAACAAAGCATGGGCCCTGTTCCTTAGCGTCTTGCAGTCTGGATAGGGAGGAAGGATGTGCATATTTGGAAATGACTCGAGATGGCAGTGCAGTCTCACTGGATGGGGTGCCAGGCTCTGACGCAGGTCTGTGAGTGCTGAAAGAATGTGACAGCGTCGGCAGTGCCATTGCAAATTCAACCAACTGAACAAAGCTAGCCAGCAGAGGTTTAAGAGGCCAGGGAGCTGAGTTGCTTGTCTGAAGTAGGGAGTGTGATGCATTCAGTAGCCCAGAGTGAACACTGCTGTCTCTGGCAGGACACGTAACGTAGCATGGAGTTGATGAGAGCAAGTCCGAGAGCCACTCTGCTCAGGTTCAATTCCAGGCTTAGCCACCCGGGCCCTTCGTGTACTCTTTCTGTGCCTCTCCAGCCCTATCTGTAAAATGGAGACCAACAAACAGGACTCCCATCATAGGCTTGTTGAGGAAAAAAACTCAGCTCAGTGTCTGGCACAAAGGAAATGCTGGATAAACACTGGCTACAATTATACTGGGTCTGAACTTCTGAAGGAGTTCTCTTCAATTTGTAGCCAGAATCAAGATATTCAGTCTGAGTCAAAGGACAGATTATGTAGCACAAAGTAATTTTCACGTTAAATTCTATTTTCTTGAGTGGCAGTGGGCTCCCCCTTTGATTCTCATGAAGATGGTGTCAGAAAAGACTGTGGCTCAGGGTGAAGGCCATTGTAAGCCCAACGAAGGCAGTGGCTAGAAACAGAATGAGGCCTGCTTTTCTTATTGGGGCTCAGCAGCGGCAGTGTTCAGGCAGAGAACAGAATTAGGCACCAAAGAGAAAGCACATCAGCTATGATGTCCCAGAACAACTAGCGGCAGGGCACGAGCTCAGCTGTCTACTGGCAGGATCCACTCTTCATCCTTCACTGCTATATCCAAATCCCTCCTCCAGCACTGATGCCTCTTTTGGTGAGAACACTTAAAATATTTCTCAGACTAGGCCAAATGCCCAACTTCTCCCATGTCCTCTTAAAACCCGTCCCCTCCTCAGAACTTGAGCTCACAGATCTCTTCATAAGACAGTTCTGGAACATTTGGGTTATGGGAAGCCCCACCTTGCTTGGCCATTCAGACCGCCTGCCCTTTCGACCCGAGTCCCCTTTAGCACTGACATCCCCTCTGAGGGAGGGCAATATCTTGGTGGAGATGAATGAGGAGTTGTTGAGCCAGCCTATACCCTCCACTACCTTGTCTAGATCACCCAGAACACAAAACTCAGGGCATAATCCAGCCCTGCGGGTGGGTGCAGATTTCAGAAGCCTTCCTACCCCTCATCTTTCCTCAAGGTGAGGCATCTGCCATGTTCTGGGTCAGAGGGATGTTTGGGTTAACTTCTCATAGGACCTCTAGTAACAGCAGACCTTCTAGGCATCTGGATTCACCAGTTGGGAAAGTTGGCCTCTCTGATGGTCCACTTCCCCAGTAAATAAATATCTTCCTTCAATGTCGAGTTTGGCACATGCTGGCCATCCACCTAACCAACCATCGTCATCATCATCTATATGGTTATGATGATAAGCATCTAGTTTTCTATGCACTCATTCAACAAATACTGACCATGTATTTCTAGCATTGACCATGTGCCTAGCATACAGTGGTAATAGACAGACATGATCCCAACTGTCATGGAATTTAGGACCTAGTTGGGGAGATAACCAGTAAACAAATAAATAAAAGTAAAAACAACATTTCAGGCCATGGAAGTGCTAAGAAAGAAATAAATGGAGCTTTTGATAGAAAATAACAAGAGGGAAATTACTTTGGATAGGGTGGTCAGGGAAAACCTCTCTAAGATGACATTTAAGCTAAAATCGAAAGGATGAGAAGCAGCTAGCCATATGGAGAGGAGCGGCTTTATGGGTCCAAGAAATGAAAGAAAGTTAGTATAGCTACTGTGCCATCAAAAAAGAGATGGTTTCGCTAGGTGAAGAGGAGAGCTGGGCAGGGCCTGGATCTGTAGGCCTTGGTAGGAAGTTTAAATTTGATCCTAGGGGTAATGGGAAATCTCTGAAAGTTTCAGTCAGGAGAAGGTACCTCAAGTAGATGTACCAGACTTTCTTTCATTGTTCTCAATACAATTTTATACCTACCCCTACTGAGCACTCACTATATGCCAGGTGTTGGCTAAAAGTTGTCCGTGCATTATCCAGGCATGCTTTGGCAGCAATGGGCACTAGGGGGATAGAGATGGGGGCGGAGAGAAGTAGACAGATTTGAGGAATACATAAAAGATAGGAGGGTGGTCAGACTTTGTGAGAGAGTGAAGAGACCCAGGGTAGAACCCTACTCAGACTCTGACAATGGTTTCTCAAGCTATCCCATCATCATCCTCCTCATCATTGTCATCCCCCAGCCAGAATTATCATTTCACCAAAGGCAAGATCAAATCAATTGGTCAACTTCTTTACAAAGCACCCACTATAAACACTGCACAATAAGAAGCACATGCTAGGTTACTCTGTACTTAGAGTACACAAGTACTTCAAGTGTGGGTACTTCCTTTACCTATTTCCAGTGACTCGGTCTAGAAATATTTTGCAAAAGAATCTGTCAGTTGCTAAATGGTCCAATCAATTTAAATTGGCCCCAAGGTCAAAACCTGAGAATTAACCTAAAGACACAAAGTCCAGTTGCTGTTTACCAACATAAGCCATCTTAAATATTTTATAGAGTTTGGCATCTTTTCTCAATAATTGGGCACTTCTTTTTTATGTATTTCCAATGGCTGAGTCTAGAAATGTTTTCCAAAAGAACCTGTCTGTTGTCAAATGGTTCAATCAATTCTTGTCGGTCCCAAGGTCAAAACCAGAGAATTAACCTAAAGACACAAAGTCCTGGTACTGATCCTGCTTGTATAGACAACATAGTTGAGCACAGAGGGGTTCTTAATGCGTCACACAGCCTATCAGGCAAAAACCCAGAACAATGTCAGGCTCAAAACAGCAACAAAGCCCTGAGTCCAGGAATGTCTTCTACTAAGTGCAGCAGGAAAAGAATTGCTGGAACACAGATTCTTTCAACCACAGCATAAATAACAATATCAGTTTGCCACATCATCAAGGAAACAATAGTACATGTCTGAATACAGAACCTGCTGGGAAGAGATTAAGCTGAAAGGGTCTAACCCACCCCTCATGTAGAGCGTACACTCCTGTTTGAGTAACAATACATTCTGGAAAACATTGGCCACTTTCATCAATGCCTGGGTGAACTTCACAATATACAGCAGTCATATTGAGAAAACAAAAAGTGAGAGGGGAAAAGGACTTTCTAAAGGGGAATGCCTTGGGTCTGTCATTTTCCTAAACCTGGGAAGAACACATTAACTTGTCGATAAGAAGAGAGAAAGGTATCAAGTTTACCTGACCTGGCTTTAGTCCCACACCTGGACTAAGGTTGTCATTTTTGGAAGCCAGCCATTCACCTACTTAGTAAAACTTTATACCAAAGTTACTGGAGGGGACAGGCAAGACTATAAATCTTAACAAGATGGAGAAAGGACAAAAAAATCAAGGCTGGAACTAGAGGAAACAGAGCCATCTCTTCAGTGAGGAATTGTCCCACTTTCATTAATTACTCTCCTGAGATGAAAAAATGCAACCCGGACACATGGTCTGACACATGCCTGATCAAACTAGGTCTTTTTGTAGCATATGCAGCTATCAGGGATGATTCTTCTTGCATGGAAAAAGGTTTATTTTCTTATCCCAGCTTTTGGTTTGCTCATCTTTCCTTTAACAGAATGAATCAAGTCGTGCAGACTGGGAAAACAATGAGTGTGGAGTCCTAAGAGGTGACGCATAAAAGCTTGTTCTGAATCCTAACCTGGCATACCCCTTTAAGGAATCTCCTGAAGCCCAGAGTACGGGTTTCATGTGTCACTTCTGCTCCTTATTTCTTATTCATACTCTTAGCTTGGGACTGTGAGATGCTAAAGCTGACAGGCATCTTGGAAATCAGACTCTCTAAGACTCATGTTAAAGATGAAGAAGCAGTCCCAGCAAGGATGGATGTTCACAGCTCCATACCTGAAATTGGAATGAAAACTAAGGTCTCCTGAGCACTGGCCTAGTGAGGGCCTTGCTGTCACGCTGGGAAATGTTCTCAGCCCCTTTCACTAATAAAATCAATAATGCAAAGCCCTAGAGGGAAGTCAAACAGGTGCTGGCACCGACAGACATTTAAAATGCATCCTGCTGATTGTCCCTTCAGTGTTTCCTGGTCAGACTGTGTTACTTGGGGGCCCCGGCAGATGGTTCCTGGCTTTGTGTTCTTTCTGAAGTTCCCATCCAGCTGAAGACTTGGCATAGAGGAAAAGAAGCAGATGGTTCTTGCTCAAGTACAGGTTGCCATATTGGACTTCCTGTTGCATTGCCTATGGACAAAAGAACTGGGAAAGGAAGATTCATGCCCATTTGACAGGTAAGCATCTTTCCAAAAGGAGAGGGATGCAAAAATTATTAAAAACTATGATTGAGACCTGGACGTCAAGATACCAAAAGAGAACAGCCTATTTTTAAAGTTTCTACTCTTCCCTGGGGAAGGAAAGGATGCCAGAGGCTTCTAAAGACCAGAGAGCTCTCCTCCCAAGGGATGAGTGAAAGCAAATGACATCGATCTCCTTACAATGTGCATTCCCATGTGGGCCACTTCCCACTGTCCAGAGACCACCATCTTCTCTCTCCTGGACTGTGGCATTAGCTGCCGGTCTCCTTGCTTCCACCACTGCCAACGGCTAAACCGGAGCCAGAGCCAACCTCTTCAAACAGGGCCTCAGATCTAGTCACTCCCCTGCTGTCAACCCTCTGATGGCTCTGAATACATGTGACCTAGAACCCCAACTTCCTCCGGCGGCTCGCAGAGCCCTCCATGATCCACTCCCCTCCTCCACAGCCGCCGTACCGCCAGACCTCAGGCCTCTCCCCCTCACTCACTTCTCTTTCTGCTCACTGGCCTCCTTGTGGTCACAGAACACAAAAACCCACTCCTACTCCTTTTATGCTTGCTGTTGCTTCCACCTGAAACCCACTGTCCCCAAATGTCCACACGTCTCCCTTCCTTGCTTCCTTCAGATCTCTGCTTGAATGTCCCTCTTCAGAGTCCTTCTCTGCCCACCCTGTGGAAGCCAGCACCTCCCTCACCCCTCAGGCCCATCACTCCCTGTGCCGGTCTGGCTTGGTGGTGGTCATTGCGCTTATAGCCTGCCACAGGGTTGCAATTGTCTGGTTAGTGCTTCCCTTTCCCCCAGTAGAAGGTGTGTGAGCTCCAGGAGGGCAGGACTTGGTCTATCTATTTACTGGCCTGCCTCCCTCCAGTGACTGGGACGATGGTCAACACATAGAAGGCACTCAGTCCATACTTGCTGTCTTGCATGGACCAAATCCATGCCTTTAAATTAGTGGAAACACAATTTCCACAGATAAACCCGAGGCCTGTTGGGTCCTCTGGTTTCATTGTATACACAGGTTTGTTTTCAAACACATGTCCTCCTGTGAGTCCACACAGCCCCATTCCTAAAGGGTGACAATGAGTGAGACTCCAACTCAAAAAAATAAAAAAAATTAAAAAAATAAAGGGTGACAGTGGAGTCTCAAGCCACATTAATGGAGGCCTGGCAGGAGTCTGCAAACAAGGGAACAGCAGTCAATGACTCCTACTCTGTAATCCCAGGTGTGATCCAATTCTCAGGCGTCTTTCCGGGGGAAAAACCCATCCATCTGCTTCCTAGACACACCTAGCTTGAGAGTGGAAAGCAAAAGGAGTTAGGAGTGAAAGAACAGAGAAAGATAAAAGCGGTCATGAAACAAGATGGATCCCAGACCCTTCCTGAAAACTCCTGACCTCCCTGAGACTAAAGGCTCATTCCCTTTCCAATGCCTCAAACTCGCACCCAGTGGGAACCAATTCAAGAGCTGCTACTTTTTTCCCCTAAGTCTATAGAATAGGCAATCAGGTAGTTATCTTAAATTAATGGAACTCCTAGATATACAGCAGGTCGATGCTTCTGTTTCAACAAAGGATTGATTCTTCCCGTCTTTGAGAGGAAGAAGGCATAGGGGTGTCCCTCTTTTGTGTGATAGTACAACGTGGCCCTAAAGCAAGGCTGCGATGTCTTTCAAAGGTGTTTTTGCAATTCCATGCCCAGCCATTGTCCTTAGAGGAATCCACGCTAAACAGGATGTCATAAACCAGACCAAAAGGTATATGCAAAGATATTCATTCAAGCACTACTTGTACTAGAAAAAAAAAAAGGAAACAACCTGTCTAAAAATAAGAATAACAATGCCTGTAAAATTCTTATCCTTGTGCCTGGCACACAGTGAGTATTCAGTAAGGAGTAGATAAAACATTTTTATCTTGAATAGCTCAAGAAAGTATGGTACATTCATATGACGGATTTTTTCTTCTGAGCCAGAATCTCACTCTGTCGTCCAGGCTGGAGTGCAGTGGCATAATCATGGCTCATCGCAGCCTTGAGCTCATGGGCTCAGGCCATCCATCTGCCTCAGCCTCTCAAGTACCTGGGAATATAGGCACACATCACCACACCTGGCTAACTGTTTAAATTTTTATAGAGACGCAGTCTTTCTATGTTGTCCAGGCCGGTCTCGAACTCCTGGGCTCAAACAATCCTTCTGCCTTAGCCTCCCTAATTGGTGGGATTACAGATGTGAGCCACTGGACCCTACCTGATAGATAATTTTTGAAGCTTTTTTTTCTGTTGCTGTTGTCACATGCATATAAAAATCTAAGTAAAAGAAAAACTTTAAAGATTATCCTTTTAGTATACTCAGCTGTATTAAAAAACAAACACACATCATTGTTCTTCATTATCCCAACCGTTATATGTAACAATTTCACAAAAGGCATATGGCTGCTCACCAGATGTTCTCTCCACCCTCATCACTGAGATCTTTATTAGCCTTCTCTCCAAGAAGCAGGTGAAAAAAAAAATTCTATAATTCAATTAGTATTTTTTTTAGCATCTATTATGTTCTGAAGCCTGGCTAGGATGAATATCACAGGAGCAACCGTTTCAACTATCTGGCTGGAAGCTCATCCTGTGTAAGGATAGTCTCCAGGGAGGGTCTAGGGGTTTGCTGGGCGCAAATGGCCTTTCCCCAGGGCTGTCAATCAGTCAGACACAGCAACCTGTGATGGATACAACAATAGCTGGTGTATTCCTCTGGGAAGCACCAATGGGCCAAAAGCTGAAATCATGAGCTATAAATCCTTTGAGGAAGAATATATCCAAGGAAGAAGGAAAATAAATCTATAGACTTTCAGGAAACTAGGGATTAGTTGGGTTTCCTACCCTTTCTCACATTTATTTACATACACAGGGGCACAAAACCACACACACAAACACACACGTGCATGAACACACAATCCTCTAACACACAAACACACACACATGCTTAAACGCATACACAAACACACATGTTCTCCTTTTTCCTCTAATCATGCCCTTTTCCTCTAAGACTGCCATTCAATCCGTAGGTTCTGGTGACAACAAAAAGAAGACGCTCACTTGTATCATTTGTGATGTCATCAGAGCCCCAAGTAGAGTTGGAGGTCCATGCAACACATGCTGCCTGCTGGCTCCTTGGGAGACGAAACCTGGCTCTCCAGATGCAGAGAGAGGTCTGGACAGAATGGGCTTGTGAGCCTACCCACCCTGCAGAGGAGGAAACCTAGGCTTACTAAGTGGCATTTAGTGTCCCCAAGATGCTGCCCGGAGGGTCTCCATTTCTTCCTGTGACACAGACTGTTTTCTCCTCTACCTGACTTCTTTCTTTCCCCAATATGCATTTTCCCAGTAATGAGTCATGGGATGCAGGTGACCAAGCAAACCTAAAGCACTCGCCACTCTTAATCAATGTAATTGTAAACACTGCGTAGGAATCCGAATAATTAAACTTGTTTGATTATAAAACTGCTGGAAGTACTGTCCCAAGGTGCAGATTCTTAACTGACCAGCCACCATCGATGCCTCTTGTAAGTTCTAATAAACCAATATCTCTCCCTACTGGACCTCTGGGTGACTTCTTTGGAATAGGTACACATTTCGCGTAAGCCCTCTCAGATTTGGGGTTACCGTGTCATGTGTCCCCAGCTCCAATCCCACCCAATAAATTCCCTCTTTCATCCTTCTACTTCCCCACTTACTTCTGATTTATTTAAGAAAGCCTCAACAGGGCAGAAGCAGACACTTCCCCCAAAGTGGAGATGTCTACCTATCTATACTCCAACCCTCTGCAAGTAAGTCACTAGCTATTTCAGGAGAAAAAGAAACCCATATCCCTTTTGATTCCCATCATTTCCATGTTGGTAGGAAGCCTGTGTTCACCCAGATACCAGTGAGCTGGTTCCTTTGTTTAAAAAAAGGCTTTCCTGAAAGCTTCAGGAAAACAGAGGGCAGGAATTCTTAGCAAGAATTTTCTCCTAGTGAAAAGGGAGGTGTCCTATTAGGAATGTTTGGCCTGGTTTGACAATTCTGGAAATTCAGGGTAGCAGGGTGGGCTTTGTGTGAATGTGTGTGACCAGCAAGAAACTATTTTAAACTATTTTTCTTTAATTGCTATTTCTCCTCTAACTAATTCATTTTAAACATTCTTCTTTCAGATAGAAGAGCATGTCCTGGAATAAACATGGCACTCACAAAGTTCTGTGTGTCCGAGGGTGTCAGAGACATCCCCTTGCAGCTGGTTTACTGAACACTTTCTTGAAAACCAACCAGTGCATGCCTTTGAAGGTCTGTTTCACTTCCAAAGGAAAATAATGGACTGATGCTGGGCATGATGGCTCATACCTATAATCTCAGAACTTTGCAAGGCTGAGGCAGGAGGATTGCTTGAGCCCAGTAGTTTGAGACCAACCTGGGCAACATAGTCAGACCCCATCACCACAAAAATTTTAAAAATTAGCTAGGCATAGTGGCATGTGCCTGGGGTCCCAGCTACTCAGGAGGCTGAGGAGGGAGAAATGCTTGAGGCCAGGAGTTCAAGGTTGCGGTGAGCCACAATTAGGCCACTGTACTCCAACCCAGGCAACAAAGTGAGAACCTGACGGAAGGAAGGAAGGAAGGAAGGAATAGAAGGAAAGAAGAAAGAAGGAATGAGGAAAAGAAAAGATAATGAAATGAAATCCCACACAACCTCAGATTTCAGAATAAATAGAGATGGTCACTGATTTACAATGGTCCAATTTGCAATTTTTCAACATCGGAATGGATTTATTGGGATATTAAATATATTTTCAACATATGCTATTTTCGACTTATGATGGGTTTGCAGGAATGTTAACCCCATCTTAAGTCAAGAAGCATCTATTTAAGGTGCCTGACATACTACCTGGCCCACAGAAAGCAACATACAAATACCAGAGCCGCTCAGCCTAGCATTCAGACTCCCAGTCACAGCTGAAACTTGCGCACAATTACACTGGCATGGACACTCCTGAAAAGCATGACCTTTAGTCATTCACTGAACACCTGTTATGTGCAAAACACAAAGCAAGCCGTTCTCCATGAATGTCACATGTTGTCCTGAGAATATGGTCAGGCCCACTTTACCACACAGGAGGAGGAGGATGCTGATGGTACCAGGTTACTGAGCCAAGAGCTTTCAGTGAGTAAATAGCAGAGCTGGGCCTCAGCCCACTTTGATCCAGAGCTTTTCTCATTACATTACACTGCCTCTAACAAAGGAACTTCTTAAAGTATCTCAGAGATGGATTCATCCTTAGAGAGCCTTCTTGATCTACCTCCCACCAAAAGCAGACAATCCACAGCAGATGATCATTCAACCTTTCTTTAAGTAATTACACCATCAATGGAGCCTATTTCCAGGTGGCTTTCTGGTGAGATGTGACAGGGACTAGGGTGGCAGAGGTCAGGGGCCATCTGTACTTGTCAGAAAGATGCATGGGGTTGAGATCTTGAAGCGTTTAGATCTGAGTAGGGCCTGCCAACTCTGGTTTTATCTCTTGGAGCAATCCCATAAGGGACTTTAACAAGCTCTACAGATTGGGGCCATTAGGGCCATCGTTGACCTAAGATTCCATAGCCCAAAGTTGTGCCTCTACACCACGTTGAAGGCTGTTCTCACATAACTTGGGTCCATTGGTTCTAGGTGTGCCTACTTCTCTAACAGATTTGGCAAACGTAAGGAAGATGTTGATGATGACATTGATTATGACAATGACAATATCAATATTTATCTCAAATCCTCTTTACACAGAAAAGCCATATGTTAAGGGGTCTCCTCTCAAACCTAACACCCCATCAAGTGCACACTGGATATTTGTGGATGTGAAAAAAATAGAATACTTAAATACAATGTCATCCTAATGATGGAATAATATGAAACTATTAAAATCAAGTTTCAAGGAATACTCTATGCCATGAGAAAAGACCCACTCACTCTTAGTGAAAAAAATTAGAAAACAGTATCATCATTTTATTGTTTTAAAAAACTATATAGATAGAAAAAACATATAGATGGAAATGCAAAAAATATGAATAGTGGTTACTATTGATTGACACAGAAAGCTTTTTAAAAAATGGATTCCTTTCAATCTAGAGAGATACTCATAAGAGTACATCTCATATAAAAGTTATAATAGTTATAATAATAACTCTAGCATCTCTAAAACTTTTACTGTATTTAGCATATGCCAAGCAGCATTCTTAGGGCTTTATACATATTAACACATTTAATTCTCAAAACAATCTGTTAAGTTAGGGTCTACCATTGTCACCATTTTACAGATGGGAAAACTGAGGTAAAAAATATTAAGTCTCTTGTTCAAGGCCCTAAAACTAGTAAAGGTAGAGCCAGGACTTAAATCCAGGTAGTCTGAATCAGGGATTATGCTCTTGGTCGCTGTCCTAGGGCTAATGTTCCCAAGACCAGAGCTAAAATAGGCAAGATTTGGAAGAGTAGGGCATGGCTCAAAACCCGATCTGAAGAGTGTGAGCTTGTTAAAGCCTCTTATGGGGTTGCTCTAAGAGATAAACTAGATCTGAACACTCCAAGATCTCAACCCCATGCATCTTCCTGACAAGTACACATGGCCTGACCTCTGTCACCCTGGCCACTGTCACATCTCACCTGAAAGTCAACTGGAAATAGTCTCCATGTGACTCTGACAGAAATTAAATTAAGATGACAGCCAAGTTCACCAGTGCATCCCAGAAAAAAAAAAAAAGGTTCTGGGCTGTCCCACTCACATAGTAGCAGGCTCAGGCCAGGGACTGCCACTTGGGCTTCTGCTTCCTGTTAAGTGGCTCCATCCCAAAGTCAGCAGGATACATAGTACATGTTTCACAAAGCTTTGAAGGGAGTCAGTCGATGTGGAGCAGGTGAGTCAGGCTAAGATTTCGTCTCCAACTCTCTCCCTTCCCACCTGGCTTAGCCGTGCCTTCTAGAAGGGAGTTTTGGGGCCAAAAGACCACACACACCCCAAGGCAGACCACAAGTCTAGCTTGCCTGGTCCTACAATGCAGAAGACATGAGGTCAGAAAGCCACAGAAATAGCTGTTGATGGGGCTTCATGTCCCACGCATAACCCTGAACTTAAACTACACCATCTCTTGCCTTGTCATTGGGTCACAAGGGAATGGAAACTGTGAAGTGGAGCTTGACTGGGAGTGAGACACAGATCTGCCCTGTGCCCAGTAATATAGCCTTGACCTCTCCTTCACCCTCCTGAAGCCTGTCAAGGATCCCAGTTCCATTGCCTGTCCCTTAAATGCCTGGGAAGTTGCCTCTGCCCCCTAGGAAGGTGAAAAGGTACAGCAAGAGCCTGGACAAGCAGAGGGTACAATCCCCGGTGGACCCAGAAGCAGAGGTCTGGTGGATTGATAAGGCAATCCCTGAGCAAGGAACTAGCCGGGACCTTACAATCAGGATGGGGTTGAGGAACTAATCTAGGCCTAAGGACAGAGAGCCTCTTGCCAAATATTTCAAGTACGTCCCAGTTTTCTCCTGCTCTGGGGAAGGCTGGCAGTGTCCACTGGGGAAAGAGCATTGCCAGGTGCCAGAAGGCTGGTGTTTGGGTCTCAGTCCTCCTCTTATCTGTTTGGGGCAGGTTACATAACTTCTCTGGGCCTCAGTTTTCTCCTCTACTAAGGAGAAACAGAAGAATATTTATCTTATGGTGGTTATGATGAGCAAAAGTATGGCAAAGCATTTTTTGGGTAAACTATAAGGAAGTTGACAACAGGTTCAGTGTGTGTTATAGAAACCTGCAGGACAAAATTGAGGTAACAGAGGATCAGTTTGATTTAAGCATCTTGAAATTACATTTTTGAAAGTCGTACAGGTCTTCCCCAAACCTCAGGTCATGCATATTTTATACACCTCAAGCTTCTGAGGAGAGAATGTGCATGCAAAGGGCTTGACTTTCAGAAAATCCAAGAACTGTGCAAAATTCCAAACTGAGAAAATGGGAGGCTCAAGCTAGATAACAGACAAGGGTGAACTGTGAAGAGTTAAAAACACAATTATTAAAAAAAGAACTATTTGTAGTAAACTTTTCTGAAGTCTTTCAGATTCAATTCCTCTACATTTGATATACCTACATTTCACAAATGGAACTATTCTATGCCATAATAAAGGTAGGTTTATCCCACTTATATGCTACACCTGGAGCTTCCTGGACTTGCACATACTGATTTCCTGGTGCCCCTGACAGGTACCTTTCCAGTCTCTAAGGACTCTTTAGCAGACCGTGGGACACCAGACTGAGCCTCGTGACACTGCAGCCACTAAGCGTGGGAAGGAACTAAGCTTTGAGGTCACCTCCACCAGAACAGAAAAATTACAAGTCCCAGATGGAAAGAGGTTGATGGCTGCCTTTTCAAACATTTTCGAGCCTGGCAGAGCACAAAGGCCTGACAATGCCCCAAATTACATCAATACAAGCCACGTTCAAAGACTCACAGGATTGAGCATCCCGGGCACCAGAGAGATGGGAAAGTCCAGATGGAAACAAGTTGCCTTTTTTGTCAACCATATTTGAATTCTGAACTCCTTTTCTTCTCAGTGTAGAAAAGGAAAACCAGCCCACTTACGGTCTCTTTGCATTGTCTTCAGAAGGCTGGGCTCCTTTCCGTGCCTCTTGAGCCCGTGCTGAACTTCTCCTGCTCTTGTCCTAGTGCCTCTTTTGACAAGAGGTGAACCTTATTCAGCCCAGAGTGACACTGTGCGGTGTGAAAACTGGGGGGCTGGGGAGGAAGTGGGGAGGGTGTGTAAGCTGAGAGGGGAGGCGGTGCCCCCTGAGGTTCTTGCGGCCAGCAGTGGAAACGCAAACTTGATGTTTCCATTTTCCCATGGCCTTCTGATCTCTGGCACCCAGTGTGACTGTGCTGACTTTTCATTTCCACTACCTATTACACCCAGCACATTAAAGACCGCTTCAAGAATAACAGCAAAAAAAAAAAGGCTCAAGGTCTTAAATCTTGAAGCCTGAGGAAATCCAAGTTTCTCTCTCCTGCTACCTAAAGCACCAAAAGCTTTCTCAGAGGGAGTCCCCGGCCCTCTCCCAGAGCAGGGTGAAGGAGCACTGCTTTTGATTATCGGCACTTCTGCAGCTCACTTTCTCACTTCCCTCTCTTGATACCACAACCTAGCTGTCAGGTGAAAGAGCTCCCTTTGGTCCTCCATCAGGAGCAGAGGAATGTCTGATCATTCTGTAATTCTAATAAGAAGGTCCACTAAGTATGACAAGACTTACTTGCTTTCTGCTGCCTTTTCTTAGACCTAGTTAAAAAGCAACATATTGAATATACATCTTCTTGACCACAGGAAAAGGAGGAATAAATATCTTACTTAGTATCAAAGTTCCTAAACATGTGAGCCAGCTTGCTAAATACTCAGACAAGACCACAGGAACGTGAGCTTGGGGCATATATCTACGAAGACATACTCCCAGGTGGTTTCCAAATGGCACATGGAAGAAAGATCCCAGTAGAAATTAAGGTGGGTGGGGGATACACCAGTTTCCCCAAACAGAGAAAACTATCCCTCTGCAGGCTGCAAGGCTCCAGTTGGCCACAGCACCCCCTCCAGTCACCTGCCTTGGCTGCCGGTGCAGGGAAAAGACACAATGGGGCCGCAGGGAGGAGCTGGGCCCCTATGTGGCAGACACTGGCCCCATCAAAGAGCCGCGTGGTCCCAACATGAAATGGTAGCTGTTTTCATGAATTGCTAGTGTATACTATCAACATACCACCAACCAGGACATTCTGTCAGCTTGTTGCTGTTTCAAGAACTTCCAACTGCCTATTTAATGCAAAGACCACAGGAGGATTTCAGAGACAGTGGCTGGGGAGGGGGGTAGGGAGGTTGGGAAGGGGGGGGCGATGAGGGGAGGTGGAG
>NW_007246634.1:402639-458392 GCF_000164805.1 Carlito syrichta | reverse complement strand
GGGGGTGGAGAGTTTCATGGGCCTCTCAGGCAGAAAGCTTTAAAATGACCAAGAACTAAGAGTGCATCGGGAACGGATGATGTAACAAAGTTTGGCCAGAAACAGAGTCAGGTGGTGCCCTGGGCTTCTGGGCATAACCCAGACACTGGGAATCTTAAAAACGCTTCTTTGCCCAAAGCTGTCTGGAAAAACCAGACCAGGGCACAACACAAGTAGTATGTCAGGAAATTGATTAAATGGGTTAGCAAAGAGCATTGTATTTAAAAGAACAGAAGAGGAAATAGAGTGTATCACATGTAATAAAGGAAGTATTATTTCGTAAAACTTTTCTGTACAAAAAGTTGTGTACATTCATGTGTGTGAGTATTATAGATAGATACATATGCAATATATACATTATTAGACAAATATACTATTGTGTATGTATATACACACATGCATGTAGATACTGGCGTGGCAGGTAAGATTCTTCAAAAGTGATTACACTACTTATCTCACATATACTTCCAGAAACTTGCCACTTCCTGATGAAGAGGTGAAATATATGCCAACTCCCCTTGAATTTGGGTGGGTCTTTGTGACTGGCATAATGAAAAAAATATGCAATAAAATGTTGCTGTGTGACTTCTAAGAGTTGGTTATAAAAGGTCATTAGAGCTTCCACCTAGCTTGTGCTCTCTCCAGTTCCAGGGACGCTTGCTTTGGAATCCAGCCATCATGCTGTGAGGAAGCCCAAGTCACATACAGGATGGGGTGATGAACAATCAAGAATAAACACACAAAATAGATTGCCCATGTTGTTATCTACATTCCTAATACACCTACCATGGTGCTCCCATAGAGATATGCATCTTGTATACAATGGGGAGGACCAAGTAATGAAAGGAAATTAAAGAAGCTCTTGGAGCCCACCTACTGCAGGATTAGTGGGACAGCAGGAGGAAAAGGAGTGTTCCTTGCAGTACCCAGCACGACCTCCAGACGGTGGACACCAAAGGTGCTTGTGAGTCTTGGGAGTGCTTGTCCTGGTCCCTTTTCCTTCTTCCAGGTTCGCTACCAAACTCACCTCCTTCTGTCTCCAAACGAGACCCCTCCCTACTGTCAGGATACCCCCCGCCCCAGGACTCTTAATCTCCAACTTTCCAAGCAATCCTTACTTTGTTCTTTTAAAATTCCAGTTATTGTGCTAAAACCTTGTACTGGTTGAGTATCCCTAATCCAAAATACAAAATGCTCCAAAATCTGAAATTTTATGAGCACTAACATGATGCCACAAGTAGAAAATTCCACATCTGACACCTTTGCTTTCTGACAGTTCAATATATGTAAACTTGGTTTCATGCATAAAATTATCTAAACTATTGTATAAAATGACTGTCAGGCTATGCATATAAGTGTCTATGAAACATAAATGAATTTTATGTTTAGGCTTGGGTACCCTCCCCAAAATATCTCATTATACATAAGCAAATATTCCAAAATCTGAAATCCAAAACACTTCTGGTCCCAAGCATTTCAGATGAGGGATATTCAATCTGTATGTGCTTCGTCTCATTTAATATTCACAGTCCTACTTACACTTTGACAAGCTGAGGTGCAGAGAAAGAATTTAAGACATTTGCCTCAGGTCAAGCAGCTAATAAAAGTGGGGCTGAATTGGAACTGTTTGACTTTATGTTTTGAATCACTATGCCATATTCTGTGAAGAACAATGAGTTGGAGAAGGAGAACTGAAGTGTGTGGGCCTGGTGATGATGGCAGCACCTGCCCGGCCATGGTCTGTGCTGGATGCTATATGGTCATGGCTTTTGATCTTCACCACGCTAGACAAGTAAGGATGATTATTATTTCCCATTCTGCAGATGAGGAAACTGAGGCTCAGAAACGTTAAGCTACCCTCCCGTGACCAGCTATACTATCAACTGGCTTCTTCAGATGTTTCTCTTAAAGTCTCATATCCCATCTCCCCCTACTGCCTTCCACCAGGCTGCCATATCTCTAAACCATACAGGGGATGCACCTGCCCCACCTAACTCCAGACTTCCTGAATCCCAATCCTATGCTGGAAGAGCCCCCCTTCCAGGTAATTCCACACTCACCAATAGGGTCAAATGCCCTTTTAACTACAGAGCCTTGGTGACACTTTTCTAATTAAAATACTACACTCACTTTCTTCTCTGCATGGCCCGACTCAGAGTAGCATTATGCAAATGGTGCTTTAAGACTAAAGCTTTTCATTAATAGTAAGAAAGACCCCAGTGGTGACACTGGGGGTGTCAAAAAATGTTTTCACACTTTAAGTGATGTTATCTATGTATTTCTTTTAGTTCGCTGTGATCAGAAGTGTCTGGATGCTAACGGTAACCACTTTGAGTACCTCTTATAATTGCAGAAGTGAAACATGATTTGTATTCATCTTATGTTATTGGTATATATTATTACCATTTTAATACAGTTTTTTTCATTTCTTAAAATGTGTATACATTTTTTGGCACCCTCTATATTATCCAGTGCCTCAATACAAAACTGACCGACCATTGACATTTAGCTCCCAGGTTACGACCACATGTGAAACATCAGCAACTAAGAACCTCTAAATTCCTTTCCCTGACCAGGCTCAGTGGCTCAGTCTGTAATCCCAACACTTTGAGAGGACGAGGCGAGTGGATTGCCTAAGCCCAAGGGTTCGAGACCAGCCCAGGCAACTTGATGAGACCTCATCTCTCCAATAAAATTTTAAAAAATAACCTGGCATGGTAACGCACATCTGTAGTTCCAGCTACTCAGAAGGCTGAGGCAGAAGGATCGCCAGAGCCCAGCAGGTTGACGCTGGGGTGGCCGTGAGCATGTGTGCCACTGCACTCCAGCCTAGGCGAAGGAGTGAGACTCCAACTCAAATAAATAAATAAATAAATAAATTCCTTTCCCCAAACTCCTTCCTTCCTTTTATCTGCCTTCAAAACACAAACCTTGGCAAAACAATTGATCGTTCAGAGCCTGTGACTCTAATGGCATATTTCATGGAAAAAACAATTCTGGCCACCCTCAGTATTCAAAATCACTAAGACAAAGGCCATTTCTCCTAGCAGCATCCTCTCTCTACTCTCTTAATATGGCTGAAGGAGGAGGGGTTCCTTGCCCCATAATGACTCAGCCTCAGCCTGCATACCAGATGGCTTCTGAACCCACTCTGAGCAAACAAACATGAAAACAACAAGCTACAGGTCAGTTCAGAAACAGAAGACAGTCATCGCCACACAACCAGTCACCAGGTTCTAAAGAGACGAGAACCTTAGGATGAAAACCAAAGAGGGAGCTAGGGTGAAACTCCTATTTCCATGTCAATCCATCAATGGTGACACTCCTAAGGTGAAACTTCAGGAAAGGTAGGGTCAAAAACGAAAGCAACCCCATCCAGCCTCCTCGCCTCCTTCTTATCAGGACACCCTGCTACATGGTTTTCCCCGTGGTTCCAGCCTGTCGGAGACCTGTGCACATCTCACCATGCTGCCGTGGTTGTTCCAGCAGTGGGTAGCACAGAGGATAAGCCTCTCCTCACATCTTGCTCTGCCTCCTGCACACCTTCCCTTCCCACACCCTGACTGTGTATCCCACCATACCTGCATCCACAGGTGAGAGAAGGCAGAAAGTGTCAATAAACAAAGCATCAGCCTGTCCCCCAACCCACTTCCTCTCCTGTATCTCTGGTCATAAAACACTGCCCATAAAGCATCACTGGTCACATGTACAAGTTTAATTAGAAACAGCCAACATTTACTCACACAGCCCTACTCTATATAATCAGCATGTGGTTAAGCCATGTTTGAGATAATTGCCCAGACATTGCCCCGTTTCCTCTATATCTGGCTTTTTTCTGCCCCTCCCTTGGGGAGCAGCCTCTGGCCAAGGCTGGTCTCTACAGGATATACATATTCCCAGTAATCAGTCAGTCACCAGTGCAAGTAAATGAGCAGAGTTGAGAACAATGTGGGTGGCATCCTTACTAATTGTGATTGTAACTACCATGTTGAAAAATTAACTTGCTTGACTATAAAACTGCTTGCTGCCCTGTCCAGCAGTGCAGATTCTTTCTTCACCAACCGGCCACCATTGGCCACCATCAGTGCCTCCTGTAAGTTATAATAAACTAATGTCTTTCCCTGCTGGACATCTGGGTGACTTCTTTAGAATATGTAAATAACCTTTGCACAAGCCCTCTCAGGTTTGGGGCTACCATATTACACCATGGTTCATTTAACTTAGGGTTTCTCAAGGGCAGCATGACTAACATTTTGTGTTACCTCACTTTGTCATAAGGGGCTGACTGTCCTGTGCATTGTAGTATGTTTAGCAGTATCCTTGGCCTCTATTCACTAGATGCTGGTAACATTCCAACTGGGATAGTGAAAAATGTCTCCATACATTACCAAATATTTCCTGGAGGTCAATATCCCCTGGCTGAAGACCACTGGGTTAACCTAAATGAGGGCTTCCATGGAGAAAAGACTTGCAGAGGAGTTTTCACACAAGGTCCAACCTTTTGTCCCCCATCACCCCACATCATGTTCTTCTCTCCCTTCAGTGCATTCCCATCACTTTTGCCCAGAATGCCTATGACTTCCTCTCTACTCTCCCTAGCCACAAAGGTCAGTCAGAGAACAGACTCCTCCATTAAGGCTTTATGAGTTCCTCCAGCCCACATGCACCACCTGCTTCAGTTCCTAAAGGTGCTTATCTGCAGACTATTGGTTCAAAAACTACGTTCAGAGTCTTACAAAGCCTGTGTCAGGCCACTGAATACTAAGAGGAAAAAAGCATAGTCCTGAAATGCAGCAAGACCTGTGAGAGCATCAGAGGCACAGATAGTACTGCGGTCTGGTAGAGGATAAGTGCAGGGCATTGTGGGAACACAGAAGTCAAGTACAGAGCATTAACAGGAACACAGAAGTCAAGTGCAGGGCACTATGGGAATACAGAAGTCAAGAGCAGGGCATTATAGGAACACAGAAGTCAAGTGCAGGACATTATGGGAACACAGATGTCAAGCATCAAATTTTGGACTGGAAAGAGGAGAGAAAGGAGTAAACATCCAGCAAAGTGGATACTCAAGCCAAATCTTAAAAGACCAGTAGGAATCAGCCAGGCAGATGGAGCAGGAAGAACATTCCTTGAAGACAGAGTAAAGTGAAGAATAGTGATGCTTAGAACAGCAGGCTGGAAGCCACAGCACAGCAGAAGAACTAAAACTAGCAAGGCAAAATGTAGTTGGAAGTCAGAGGCCTAGAGAATTTGCCACATGCTCAGCTGGCATCTGACTTACTTCAACAAGTCACTTGTAGCAACAAGGTGGCACATCCTGAGGGGAACATGTCTCAAACCAAACACCCCAGGGCAATCTCAAAGTTGCCTTTTTCTAGAGCTTTCTCTTATTAGGTACCTCCAAGCACATGCTGTGCTGCACTCATGACCATCGCACCCTTCATATCCTTACAGAAGGGGCTTTGGGCCTGCAGCCTTGAGCTACAACTGCCATCTCTGTTTACCTACCTGGAAGCAGAGTGCTAATGAGGAAAAAACAAGCAACTGAACTCAAACACAGAGGAACAGAGAAGTCTTGAAGGACGTGTCTGATCTGTAAAATGATGGTTGTGGTAGGGGTGCTATAAATCCCCTGCTTGCATCAGGAGAAACTTACTCTGTGCAGCCTTTGCACATGCTGTTCCCTCTGTCTGGAATGCTGTTTGCTCCCCACTCACCCTCCCAGCCCATCCTTCCTCTCTGAATTAAATTCCTACTCATGACTTCCTTTACTCATGAATTACTTCAGACCCTTGTATATGCTCTTGTTTTTCCTTCATCTCTTATTATAATTGTAATTAAATAATTGATTGTGTTTTCCTCAATTAGACTATAAGCTCCAAAGGAACAAGCCCACACCAGTATTGGACATCACCTCTCCAAGTGGGTCTGCCCCAGGATAACCCCCAGCATAACCAGACAGGTTGTTAAATTGTTGAGATACTTCTATATTGGTTGGGAAACAGGTACTGCTCCAAGCCTGCTGCACACCTTCCCTAGGACCTAGACTCAGTCCAAACCATGCAATGATTTTTCACAATAGGATTTCATTGTGGACAAAGTTCAGGCCCTAAGTAACCAGCTAGTCTGGAAATCTGAACTCTTGCCTCTGTTCATGGCTAATAGACTTGGAAAAACTAGATTTCATCTTTTTTAAAACCTAATATAAATACAGGAATGGAGGCAGGGAGGGGCTAGCAGTGACAGTCAAAGAGGATTTTTGCAACCATTCACATTTATACGTGCAATCAGAAACTAACCTTAAGAACCTTATTTCTATACATGAGTAGAACATGTCTGCAAGGATATACAAGACACAGGTAACAGTGGCTACCCCAAGAAGGGGAGTTTCATAATGAGAGGATGGAGAGAGGGGAAAATTAACAATTCATTGTTTACTCTTTTGTACCTTTGAATTTTGAATCACATGCATCTATCATTACCTTTGCTAAAACTATACAAATAAGACAAGTTTTTAGAAATTAAAATTTGAAAATATGTATATAAATAAAATTTAATTTTAAAATGAAAACAAAACATATATATGTTTTTTTTAAACAGTAGGAAATAAAATGAAAATAAGTTTTTTTCCCTTGCCAAGCCCTATCCATCATTCACCAAATAAAATGATTGCAAACAATATCTTATTTATTCTCCCGGAATATTTATCTTTTATAAATAATTAACTCAAATGGATCATACTATACATTTGACTTCACATCTTAATTTTTCTTCACTCAATGTATCTTGGAGATTTTCCCTATCAGCATATGCAAATCTAAATGATGGTTTTATAGGCTGTATTATGTTATGCTACCTTGTGTTACTATGACACAATTCACTTAACCCACTTCCCCATACATAGACACATAGGGTGTTTCCCATTATTCAATATTATAACTAATGCTCCAATAAACAGTTGTACTAATACAGCTAAATGAATTTCCACAAGTAGATCTGCAAGGGTGAAGGGTGGTGTGATTTTATCTTTGACAACTCTTGCTGAATTGCCAGACACTTAATCATTCTATGGCTTTATTTTCTCCATTTGTAAATCAGAAAAATAATGATGGGCTATCAGACTACTCCTGTAAAAGGCCTGGCTAGCCTGACAAATAGGAAGCAAGTTCATTTTATGTGACATTCAGTCACAGGCATTGTGTTCATGCAAAACTCCAACTCAGAGCTTTATCAGGGGCTCCAGGCCGGGGTCCTGGTCCCACAGCTTTGGTCACAGCAGCCTTGGGAGAGCTGGGCCTGGACATCTTGTGGCCAGCTTGTGTTGACCTTCTAAAATGACATTCAGAGAAAAAGTGTCTTGTCATGAGTAGGAAGAGGAAAAGGGAAAGGGTGAGCTAAATGGCTCTTGGTGAAGGCAGTCAGGGGGTCTCAGCCTCAAAGGCCCAAATTGGTACTGGATTTCTGCTGCAAACACCCATAGACTTTTGCTACAGCTGATAACAACTCAAGACCAGTTCCCAAGCTTCAGAGAAAATTCAGTGCCATCTATGAATGTAAAATCACACCTCCTTAAAACTGAATAGGAGCCGAGCTCGGTGGCTCAGTCTGTAATCCTGCGCCTTTGGGAGGCTGAGGTGAGTGGACTGCCTGAGCCCGCGGGTTCGAGACCCGCCTGGTCAGCGAGACCTCATCTCTACAATAAATAAAAAAATCAGCCAGGCGTGTTAGCGCATGCCTGTAATTCCGGCTACTTGGAAGGCTGAGACGGAAGGATCGCCGGAGCCCAGTAGGTCCAGGCTGCGGTGACCGGGAGCGGCCACTGCACTCCAGTCTGGGCGACAGAATGAGACTCCAACTCAAAAAAAAAAACTGAATAGGAAAGAATCAGATTTAAAGACATGAATTACTGTCTCTTAACTAACAATATATCAATACTAATGTATATCAATCTACACTACTGAGCACTTATAATGGATATGACATATATCTTATTTATCACCTGTCACCATGCAAAATTAGCACGAATGGTTTCATTTTACAAATAAATAAGACTCAGTGGCCATAAGTACTTAAGTACTGACCTAAGATTCAACCAAGACCTTCTGAGGTCTGAAGTTCATACCTCAGCCAAGTGGCTCCTAGTGTTACACAATATCCTTAACCACCCCCCTCCACCAGTAAATCTGTGCAGGAGCTGGTCCTTAGTGAAGGTGTTAGCTGGTAATGTTCTGAGAACAGAATTGTTATAATGAATGTTTATGAACTCCCCAGGTGATTCTGCTGTGTAGTCTGGATGGAGAACCACAGTACAAAAGCAAGTCAGTAGAGAAGGCAGGATTTGAACCCAGGTCTCTCCAATCCCAGAATCTGAGATCTTAACTGCTTATCCTATCCTGCTCTCCATGCTGAAATTCAGAACATTAGGAGCTGGCAATCAATAATGATTGTTATAGAAAATCTAAGCTAGACCAATTCTACCATTACAGGCTGCCCAGCTCTTCCATGCAGTTCCAGGTCTTTCTATTGAAGGGTTAACATGAGTTCTTTGTTTGTGAACCCTGCACACCTCCTTGACTGCAATCTGTCAATCTGTGATGACTGCTCTCAGAGCCCTGACCTTGAGCAGAGCTCCTTGTCTCTAGAAAACCAAGAGTTCAGACTTCCTCCCATTCCAGGACTGGCTTGGTCTCCTGGCAGCAATTTTGCTAACAAATGTTTTCAGAAATCAAAACCAGATATGTTTCCTATTAAGTCAGAGGACAGCTTTCAATGTAAACAGTACTTGGGTTATTATCCAAACATCCCTAGTTCATTTCAAGAAATGTAGAGCCCTTTAAATACTTTACTTTAAAATACGAGTTTATGTTGTTATCTTTCAGGCCTCCAGCTTTGCCAAAGTCACTCTGGTATGCGTCTGTCCTGCTCTGGACACTTCTCCACTGCTCTTCTTTTCCCTGCTGTTCCTCACCACAGACAGAAGGGAACTGCTGCAATTATCTGTGCATTCAGATGGACACGAATAAAAAGACTAGGGCTTGGCCTGTTAAACTGATTACTTCAGTGCTAATTTAAAAGTAATCAGAAAATTGTGAAGAAGTCATTCCACAATCCATATCTGCTAGGGTTGATATAATTTCATGGTATCATAAGCATTTACCATTAAGTTCTCCTTCCCTAGCCCTCCCCACAGAGGCTAGGGTAGCACTATGCCCACAATGGGGCACCCATTTCTTTATGGATTTTGAGACCCCATTCCAGCTATAAAGGTACACGAAGTTCAGCAAGAAGGTTTGCTCTTCTTCATCCTCCCACATTGCAGCCTTTGGCTTTTGTTATTTCTGAATGCATGGAACTCGCAGTGAAAAGCTTCCTACAACACAACAAATCATTGCAAAAAACAGACCCCTTTCAAACAAAATGTGGTTGCACATAACTGACCCCTCCCACAGATAAACACCAAACAGAAAAGGAGAAAATAATTGAATCTAGAGTTCTCTCCAATTCCATATTTTGTGTACAAAAAAGTATCTTTTCTTAAAAACTTGATGAGAGTACATTTTAAGAGTTCTCACCACACACACAAAAATGGTAAGTATAGTAAGTCCTCACTTAATTTCATTGATAAGTTCTTGGAGTGAAGCAGCATGTAATGAAACCAATTTGACCATGAGCTAATAGATACAACAAGAGGAAATTTCCTACAGCATATTTCTGGTCACAAAAACTTCACCAAACATCTGAATAAAGACCAAAACACTTCAAATATTAAACATCTCATCAAACTGACAAAGAAACCATTAAGAGAGTGGGGAGACAAACCACAGAATGGGAAAAAATATTTGCCAACTGTATATCTGACAAAGGTGTAACATCTAGGATCTACACGGAACTCAAACATGCCAAAAAGAAAAACACAAGCAGCCCTATTGAAAAGTGGGCAAAAGATTGTGAGTAGACACTTCTCAAAAGAAGACATACGAGCAGCCAACATATACATGAAAAAAATGCTCAGTCTCACTAATCATCAAAGAAATGCATATTAAAACCACATTGAGATACAACCTAACTCCAGTCAGGATGGCCATCATCAATAATTCAAAAACAGATGCTGGAAAGGATGTGGGGAAAAGGGAACACTTCTATAGGTGTTGGTGAGAGTATAAACTGGTACAACCTATGTGGCAAACAATGTGGCAAATCCTAAAAGATCTAAAAATCGACCTCCCATACAATCCAGCAATCCCACTTCTGGGAATATACCTGGAGGAACTCAAATCATTCTACAAAAAGATTCCTGCACACACATGTTTATTGCAGCACTATACACAACAGCAAAATCATGGAACCAACCATGATGCCCATCGAAAGTAGATTGGATTAAAAAATGTGGTACATATACATGATGGAATATTACCAGCCATAAAGAAGGACAAAATTATGAACTTTGCACCAAGCTGGATGGATTGAGAGTCTATAATACTCAGTGATCTATCATTGAAACAAAAAACTGAGTACCACATGTTCTCACTCATAAGCAGACCCTGAACAATTATCATAATACTATAAGAGATTGGCAGTAGTGGGAAACTACTGCGGGGGGGGGCATAATTTAACATTTAGGGTGCCTGATCTCAAACCAGGTGACGTGGAACCAAAGTTAGACACAAACTTTACCTGTACAATGACCATTTGTATTCCTAACCCTGAATTATACCCTGCATCTCCAAAATAAAAATTAAGGAAAAAAACAAATATTAAACATTAGTCTACAGCCATACCACTCTGAATGCACCCAATCTTGTCTAATATTAAACATTTAAGTAAATGTGAACTATACATACATTTAAGAAAGATTCACAAAAACAAATGAGATAACTAACTGCTTATTCCTGCTCACGGTCACAGGCAGCCAGTACCTGTCCCAGCAGCTCAGGGTCAAGGCAGGAACCAACCTTGGACAGGACACCATCTAACCACACACCCACCCACACTCACATGGTGAGTGTAGACACACCATTTACCCAACATGCCCAGCTTTGGGATGTGGGAGGAAGTCAGAGTACCCAGAGAAAACCCAGACAGACATGGGGAGAATGTGCAGACTCCATAAAGATGGTGGCCCCGGCTAGGAATCATTTTTGTTTGTTTTTTCATCAACATCATAACAAATGACACGGACCAAAACGCATTATTTGAGGATCTGCCACGTGTGGCGTCATGCATATGTTAATTAGCTGGACTTAGTTGCCCCACAATGGACAAGGACGCTTTTTATTTTTCTTCACATTTATTTACAAATTGTGTTTGTGGCAATCTGGCATCAAGCACGTCTTTCAGAGCCATTTTTCCAACCCCACGTGCTCACTGCGAGTCTCTCTCTCACATCTTGGCAATTCTCACAATATTTCAGACTTTTTCATTATTATTCTATCTGTTATGGTCTTCTGTGACAAGTGATCTTTGATGTGTCTATCATAATTGTTCTAGGGCATCCTGAACCACACCCGTGTAAGACAGTGAATTTAATCGATAAATGTGGTGTGTGCTCTGACAGCTCCACAGACCAGTCCATTCCCATGTCTCTCTCCCTCTCCTCAGGCCTCTCTATTCCCTGAGGCATGATAATATTAAAACTGACAATTAATAACCCTACAATGGTCTCTAAGTGTTCAAGTGAAAGAAAGAGTTGCATGTCTCTTACTTTAAGTCAGAAGCTAGCTGGGCTCGGTGGCTCAGCCTGTAACCCCGCGCTTTGGGAGGCTGAGGTGAGTGGACGGCCTGAGCCCGCGGGTTCCAGACCCTCCTGGGCAACTTGGCGAGACCTCATCCCTACAATAAATCAAAAAATTAGTCGGATGTGGTAACGTGCGCCTATAGTTCCAGCTACATGGAAGGCTGAGGCAGAAGGATTGCCGGAGCCCAGCAGGTCGAGGCAGCGGTGGCCGGGAGCGGCCACTGCACTACAATCTGGGGGACAGAGTGAGATGCCAACTCAAAAAAAAAAAAAAGTCAGAAGCTAGAAATGATAAAGCTTAGTGAGGAAGGCATACTGAAAGCCAAGACAGGCTTAAAAATGGACATCTTGCATTCATCAGTTAGTTGGGAACGCAAATGAAAAGTTCTTGAAGGAAATTCAAAGCTCTGCTCTAGTGAACGCACAAATGATAAGAAAAACAGCCTGACTGCGGATATGGAGAAAGTGTGAGGGTTCTGGATAGAAAATCAAACCAGCCACCACATTCCCTTAAGCCAAAGCCTAATCCATAGCAAGGCCCTAACTCTCTCCAACTCTATGAAGGCTGAGACAAATGAGGAAGCCGCAGAAGAAAAGTTAGCAGAGACTGGTTCATGAGGTTTAAGGAAATAAGTCATCTCCATTACATAAAAGTGCAAGGTGAAGCAGAAAGTGCTGATGCAGGAGCTGCAGCAAGCTATCCAGGAGATGTAGCTGAGACCATTGATGAAGCTGGCTGTAACAAAAGACCTTCCACAAAGATGAAGCAGAATACAAATACCAGTCTGGCCATAACAGTACATTGATCATCAGTAACACAGTAACATGCCAGCTTCTGCATACACTGGAGGGGACTAAATGCGGCAAAGGAAGAGAGTTCAGCAGCTGGTCGCAGGCTCTGAGACGGACAGTGAGGAGGAAGGAGTATGCATTCTGGTAGAGGTGTCTCTGGCAGCCTTCCAAGCTTGCAGATGCTCGGCAACTCTTGTCTCCAGCAGGGGCCAGATTTCCTGATGCTCTTTGAGCACCACTTCCCATATTCATATTTGAATACGGAAGAAATAATATGCATCTAAATGATTGCCCATGGCTGTAATCTTCTGTCACAGTGATAATGTTTTTCTTTTGTACCCAGGCCCTTCATTTGAAGAGATCAAGATCCAATCCCACCTTTTCACCATGAGAATAGCCATAGAATTAGAGCTATTTAGGAAACAGGCCCTTGTTTCACATATTTCAGAGCCAAAGGCAAACAGCTTGTCTCTGGGCAATGCCTGGCTTTTCTCCTCTTAGAGTCATAGTTTTGAAACAGAGAGAAGATTCCAACGACCAAAACCTAGAAGGGAGAGACAGCTGGGTCTGGCAACCCCGTTCTTCCTAATGGGCTTGCTTTCAAAAGAAAGACATCATTTTTCCTTATTCTTGCAGAATCATGAGGTTTAATCTAGAACAAGAAATCTTAATGCTGCAGCTTAAAGGATGCACCAACAACAAAGCTCAGGTCTAATCTTTAAGAAATCAATAACCCCAGGCTGCATGTGACATAGGCTTGTCCTGCTGGGTTGCACAGCCCAGATGTCCAACACTAGACTATCCTAAGCCTCCTGCACTGGACACCACAGTGTAGGTCTGATCTCAGTAGAGCACCGCATCACAGAGCTAGCCAAGTGTGGCAGCCTTGATGAAAGAACTGCGCTGGGTGCCAGAGAGAATGTCTGTTTGTTTAATCTCAAAAGAAGGGAAATGATGCTGGTGGGGACAAAAAAGACTGGCAGAGGGAGAGGGGATCTCAAAGCCACCATGCTGGAGTCTGGACCTATCATTCTATCCACTCTGCACCGTCCCATTTCTAGCATAATAGCAAGGCCAAGAACTGAAAGTTAAAGTTGCAGCCAGAGACTGTGATATGACAGGGGACAGACTTTTGAAATAGCCAGAACATACAGCAGAATTTATTTCAAATCACCTTTAAAACCTCTAAGCATAGGTCTACACACTTGTGACCTCCCAAATTGAATCTTAAGAACCACCCCTCCAAGACTGCCCCAGGAGAATGAGGGTAAAGTAGCAGAATAGTGAAGCATGTCTGTTAGAACCCTGAGGACCAGTGGAGTGATGAGTGTCATCTGGTGCTCCTGATCACTAAACTGGAGGCTGCTACAGTGTGGAGAGGATCATCCTTCTGAAAAAGCCACTCAGCCTGGAAAGAGCCTGAGGGGCGCAGGCATCGGACAGGGTGAAAGCAGGAAAGTCTGGGTAATGGCCAAGCGTCAAACCAGGCCCACTGTGGCCACCTGCTAATGCCAGAGTGACCTTATCAAGCAGCATCAGCAAACATCCCTCTACACTGGCAGTGCATCACATGTGTAGGCCACAGCCACCGCCCCAAGCACATGCCCCAAGACTTGCCCAGAAACTGGGGTTCTAAGAAAGAAGGGGAAGGCCATGTGTCCCACAAATCTGTCCTTCCAACAGTGGGAAGGGATTTTCAAGCTGGAAGCACTTATTTGGGTCTTTTCTCCTTTTACCAACCAGCAACAACATATCCTTTGCCCTCACCAGATATGTCTCTCCTCACCTTTAGGTGCCAAAAGCAGAGGTGGTTTCCCAAGATCTGGGCCCTTCCGACTCTAGGTGTCAAAGATTATTGGCAAAAATTGGTCAATCTGTAAAGGATGCTTCTGGAACCCATGTGTTCTCCTAGATATTAAAGTAAACAAATCACTGATTTCACCACCATCACAAAAGCTCCAAGAAGACTCGAGTTGGAAGATATATTCGTGTGTGGAGGCTGCTGTGACAAAAGACGACACAAGAGGGGACTCACAACAGATTTATTGTCTTGGTTCTAGAGGCTGGACGTCTGAGATCAAGGTGAGGGCAGGGCTGGTTCCTTCCAAGGGCTGGTAGAGAGAATCTGTTCCAGGCCTCCCTCCTGTCTCCTGGTGGGCTGCTGGCAATCTTTGGCAATCCTCAGCCTTTAGAAGTATCAGCCTGAGCTCTGCCTTCTCTCCCTGTGTGTCTGTATCCAAATTTCCCCTTTGTGGTGAGGATACCAGTCATACTGGATTAGGGCCCACCCTAGTGAACTCATTTTAACTTGATGACACTATTTTCAAATAAGATATTCTGATGGTTAAGACCTCAACATACCTTTTTCTTTTTCTTTTTCCCAAGGGACAGAGCACAATTCAATCCATAATGAGGAGAACTCAGAGATCCAAGGATTTAAGTTGTGTCTTATGAAACACCAGCTTTTAAAAATGCTCTTAGAAAAGAGAATTTTCTGGGCCAACATGTTCAAGAAATGTTCCAGCTCTATCTTAGAAATTTACTATTGCAATACACATTTTAGAAGTGCAACTCCATTCTGAGACTCCAAAAATAAATAAGACCTGATTGCTGCTGAGGAACTGGGGTTTTTGAGGGGATTGAGGTGGAAATAAATTTCAGTGTACTGTGGTAAGTGCTATGACAGAGGTAGGCACAGGTCACTGTGGGAGCTGAGAGGACAGAAGCTTATCTTAGCCTTGGAGGAGATGGAGGGGAGAACGACAGAAGGCTTCCCAGAGGTAAAACCTAGCTGGATTTTAAAGGGCGCATAGGAGTTTTCCAGCCAACATCATTAGGGAAAAGGCATTCCAATCAAGAAAGAAAAGGGAACAGAGGTATAAAACAGCACACATTGGAGGGCAGGAAGAGGTGAAAATGAAGGGACACAGAGAGCTAAGAAAGGCTTGAGCTTTATTCCAAGGTTGAGAGGGAGCCACTGGAAGCATTTACTCATGGGGATATTAGGATAAGAATGACATCTGAATAGACCCGGGGTAAATGGGTAAGAACAGAGGCAGGAAGGCTCATTAGGAGGCTGTTAAATGAGTACAGTCAAAAGATGATAGAGAGGCTGGAGTTAGAAAATCATCATCTTGCAGCCATCATAACAAAGACTAGATGAGGCAAGCACCATGAATGAATGCTAAATCTAGAGAGAAATTTCAGTGTGGAGCCAAATAATCTTAGAGTCTCCTTAGATTGCTTATTAGTTGCAATAAAAAAAATAGTAACACACGGAGGAAAAGTTGGGCAGCAACTTGACCAGGTGATCAAAATTAATATCACCAATGCTGGGCAGCAGTGCTCTCTGTCTCTCCAAATGTGATATCGTAAGAAGTATTCCTGCTGTGAACACATAACTTGAATTTCACCATAAAGAAACACAGATAAGCCCAAAATATGGGACATACTATTCACATTTTTAAAAAAAAAGAATTGCATTCTTCCAAAATGTCAATGTCATAAAAGAAAAAAAGACTTTAAAATGATCTAGATTAAAGGAAGCTAAAGAGACTAAGAGATTACAGTTAATAACAATGTATTGTATTCCTAAAAATTGCTAAATAGTAGAGTTTAAGGGTCTTCACCACTCACACAAAAAATGATAAGTATGTGAGGTAAGGCATATATTAATTAGCTTGATTTTGCCATTCAACAATGCATACATGTTTCAAAATAGCATGTTGTATGCAATAAATATATATAATTTTTACTTGACAATTAAAAAAACTTTTTTTAAATATTAAAAAGAGGGAGAAAAAGAAAGACAATAAAATTGCAATGCCTGACCCTAGATTGGATCCTGTATAGAGGGGAACATGCTATATGTACACAGTCAACTGGCAAAATTGGAATATGGAAGGTAGGCTGGATAAAAGCATTGTATCAATGTTAAAAATCACTAAAGTTGATAAATCTACTGTGGTTATATAAAAGGATATCCCAGTTCTTAGGAAATACACACGAAACTATTTAAGACTAAAAGGCTTAAATAGTTTAAACCACCAAATGGTTTAAAAAAAAATTAAGGGTATGTATGGGAAGTGTGTGTGTGTGTGAATGTGGAGAAAGAGAACACAAAATGGATAACGTGTCAACAAAAGATAAATCTGGATAAAGGATAGAGGGGTGTTCTTTGTGCTATTCTTATTCTTACAACTTTCTGAAAGTTTAAAATTATTTCCTAATAAAAAGTTGGAAAAGTAGATGATGCTGGAAGCCTGAACTGGGGCAGCCTTGACAGCAATGGAAGAAATGGGAGAGGGTAAAGTCTGGGGTGATAAGTAGGATTTGGAGGGAGGAGGGAGGGGAACATCTAGAATGGCTTCCAAATCTCTGGTGTGTGTTTGGGGGGAATCTTATGGTGCCCTGAACAGAGGTAGGGGAAAAAGAAGGGAGAAAGCTGAACTTAGATGAACAAGATGATGCTGAATAAAGGTCTGGTTTTAATGGTTTCTTCAAAAACCTTATTTTTAGCAACTTCTTTAATTGGCCACACCCTACTCTGGTGATGATTGTCCTATACATGGGAAGCTAATGTATACATGCATTTACCTTTTTTTTTTTTTTTTGCGTTGGAGTCTCACTCTGTCACCCAGACTGGAGTGTAGTGGCCACTCCCGACCACTGCAGCCTCGACCTGCTGGGCTCCGGCGATCCTTCCGCCTCAGCCTTCCAAGTAGCTGGAACTACAGGCACGCGCTACCATACCTGGCTAATTTTTGGTTTATTGTAGAGATGAGGTCTCGCCAAGTTGCCTAGGTGGGTCTCGAACCTGTGGGCTCAGGCAATCCACTCACCTCAGCCTCCCAAAGTGCTGGGATTACAGGCTAAGCCACCGAGCCCGGCCTCATTTATCTTTTTGTTCTGCGAGTCCCATAGTCATTTATCAGTGATGGGTAGGGGCTACAGTGTTGCCCCTTCACACAGCCCAAAGGGAAGCTCTGGAAGGGAGAGCAGAGCCCCTTCTCCCAAATGCTGTCCTTCACTGCCATAGGGCATAGGGCACAGCAAGTTCTCTGCACAAAGGAAGATCTCAGCAAAAGTCAGTGACCAGTGGTTTCCTTTTATTTTTCAGCCCCAAGGAAACGGCGAGTCTCGGTTCCCCCTCTTTGTTCATACTCTCATTGGTCTTCCACCAAATAAGGATCTCATAAACAATTTTGAAAAGAGAATGGAAGTTTCCAAGTGCCATAGCAATACTCAGCCTTACTCATAAATGTCAAGAGAGGCACAACATCTGCCTGCTCCCTGCATGTTTGCAGTGGCTCCTGTGCAACTCAAAGCATTGTCTCCACCATTCCAAGGATAAAGGAAAATGTGTTTAAGCTGCATGTAGGTAGTCAGTGTCTCACAACACTAAACTGCCATGGAATTTACAAAATCTCTCAGAACAGCCTCTGAGGGTGATGCTTCCAGATACCTGGTTGGGGTAGGGATCTGGCTGTTCTTCCTGAGATGTCCTTAAAGCTGCTGACTTCTGGCTCTGGAGACAGAGTCAAATCCTCTCTAAAGCAGGGCCTAATTTTAAATGCTGAGATACAAAGAGTGGTGAAGTGATTCCTTCTGTCCTTGGAGTGCCAAATACTCAGCCACCAGGGCAACCCCAGCCAACTGCAAGCAGAAGAAAGGGCTGTTCAAAGAATCAAATACTGTGATTTGGGCTCTCAAGGTCCATAAAGAATGTGACTGCCAAGTGTGACAATTCATACTCCCTTCCCCTTACTTATAGACTCACAGTTCTTGCCACTAAAGGTGCAAAACTCCACCTTCTCCGAACAGAACTCTTAGGGTACCTAAAACATTCAGGAAAAGATATGTGGTTTCTATTCAAGGCTCATGGACACAGTCTAAGTACACTAAAGTTAAGACCTTGAACTTTCTCTCAAATCTTTCCTCCAGCAGTGATTTTTCCTAACTTATGTAAGACTAACTGGCTTTCCAGACTTGGCTCTGGAGAATCTGCAACCATCGTTCAATTAAAGAACGCTGCTGCAGCTCTTCCCAAAGCAGGCTGCCAGAGTCACCACAGTGAGAAGACACATCAGCCAGATTCTGCTCCGGAGAATTCCCTCCATATTCTGGAATGTCAAACTGGGCCAAGATTTCCTTGCTGATTTTTTACACATGGACCACAAATGATCTGGCCTCTCAATGGACAGCATAACATTTGGATTCTATGTGGGCCAGGGAGGACCGGGAATTAGTAACCAGGATGCCACAGTCACAGATTTTTAACAAAGCTGAAGCACCTCTGAGCACTGGCAGAGGGACGGGACTTCTGTACCATGAATTCTCACTGGGGGAACTACACAGGGGTGATGGTTTATCTTTATTTGCTCTTAGTCACTTTTTTTAAAATTTATTTTTATTTATCTTAAACATGTGGGGTACAATTCAGGATTAGGTACATAAGTGGTCATCATACAGGTAAAGTTTGGGCCTCCCTTTGGTCCTCACTTTGACTGGTTTGAAATCAGGTACGCTTATTGATGTTATGTGCCCCCTGCCTCCCTCCCCATGTCCCACTACTGCCAATTCCTTTCTTATAGTATTTCGATAAATACTCAGGGTCCACTTATGAGTGAGAACATGTGGTACTCATTTCTTTGTTTCTGTGATAGATCACTGAGTATGATAGACTCTAAATCCATCCAAGTTGCTGTGAAGTCCAAAATTTTGTCCTTATTTATGGTTGCATAATATTTCACCAAGTATATGTATCACATTTTTAAAAATCCAGTCCACTTTCGATAGGCAGGACAATTGCTTTCATGTTTTTGCTATTGTTAATAATGCTGCAATAAACATGCTTGCGCAGGTATCTTTTTTATAGAATGATTTAGTTCCTCTGGGTATAATCTCAGGTAGGGATTGCTGGGTCGTATGGAAGGTCAATTTTTAGATCTTTCAGGAATCACCACACTGTTTTCCACAGAGGTTGTACCAGTTTACACTACCATCAACAGTACAGAAGGGTTCTCTTTTCCCCCCATCCTTTCCGGCATCTGTTGTTTTTTGAGTTCTTGATGATGACCATCGTGACTGGAGTTAGGTTGTATCTCGGTGTGGTTTAATTTGCATTTCTTTGATGACTAGTGAGGCTGAGCATTTTTTCATTTATCTGTTGACTGCTCGTATGTCTTCTTTTGAAAAGTGTCTATTCATACCTTTTGCCCACTTTTTAATAGGGCTGATTTTTGTTCCTTTCAGCATGTTTAAGTTTCTTGTACATCCTGGATATCAGCCTTTGTCAGATATACAGTTGGCAAATATTTTGTCCCATTCTGTGGGCTGTCTCCCTACTCACTTGATGGCTTCTTTTGCTTTGCAGAAGCTTTTCAGTTTTGATGAGGTCCCACTTGTCTATCTTATCTCTTATGGCATGGGCATTTAAGGCTTTGATCAGGAATTGGTTGCCTTTTCCAATTTCCATAAGGGTGTCTCTTGTGTTTTCTAAGATTCTTATAGTTTTTACATTTAGGTCTTTGATCCATTTAGAGTTGATTTTTGTGTATGGTGATAGGTAGGGGTCCTGTTTCAATCTTCTGCATGTGGTCAACCAGTTTTCCCAGCACCATTTACTGAATAGGTTCTTCTCTCTCCAGTGGTTGTTGGTGGAGGGTTTGTCAAAGATGAGTTGGTTAAGAAATTGAAGTTTTGCTTCCTGAATTTCTATCCTGTTCCATTGGTCTCTATGACTGTTCTTGTACCAATACTAGGTTGTTTTGATCATTGTAGTCTTTTTTTTTTTTTTATCATTCCATGTACTGTAGTTTATTTAATCAGTCCTCTTGTGTTGATTTTAAAAGCATATTTTACAAATTTTCTACTATAACAAATAAATAGTTGAACATCATTGACTCATCCTTTTTTAGAAACAAATTCTAAAATTGGAATTTCATAACTGAAGTTCAAACTCCAAGCATGAATCAATAAATACCTGTTGAATGAACATGACTGAGTTTGAATATGAATAATAGTAAGGTTTGAAGTCTGGAAGTGTGATACCTCCTGCTTTGTTTCTTTTGTTAAGAATTGTTTTGGGCTATTTGTGGTCTTTTCTGTTTCCATATGAACTTCTGTATTGTCATTTCCAGGTCTGAGAAGAATGATGTTGGTAAATTAATGGGTATTGCATTGAATCTGTAGATTGCTTTTGGTAGGATGGACATCTTAACAATGTTGATTCTTCCAATTCATGAGCATGGAATATTTTTCTATTTGTGTCTTCCTTGATTTCTTTGAGCAATGTTTGTTTTGTAGTTTTCATTGTAAAGGTCTTTCACCTCTCTGGTTAGGAAGATGCTGAGATATTTCACTATTTTTTGTGGCTATTGTGAATGCGATTATGTTTTTTATTTGGTTTTCTACCTGTTTGTTGTTGTATAAGAACGAAACTGCCGGCCAGGCTTGGTGGCTCAGCCTGTAATCCCGCGCTTTGGGAGGCTGAGGTGAGTGAACTGCCTGAGCCCGCGGGTTCGAGACCCGCCTGGGCAACTTGGCAAGACTTCATCTTTACAATAAATTTAAAATTAGCCGGGTGTGGTAGTGTGCACCTGTAGTTCCAGCTACTTGGAAGGCTGAGGCAGAAGGATCGCCGGCGTCCAGCAGGTCAAGGCTGTGGTGGCCGGAAGCGGCCACTGCACACCATTCTGGGCAACAGAGTAAGACTCCAACTCAAAAATAAAAAAAAGAATGCAACTGTCTTTTGCAGGTTTATCTTGTACCCTGAGACTTTGCCAAAGTCCTTTATAGTACAAGGAGGTTTTTGACAGATTTTCTTGGGGTTTTAAGCTATAGGATTATATCATTATAGAAGACAAAAATATCATAGAAAAAAATCAACAAAACAAAAAGTGGTTATTTGAAAGAATAAACAAGATTGGCAGACCCCCTAGCCAGAATGACCAAGAAAAAAAGAGAAAAATCCCAAATAAACACATTCAGAAATGCAAAAGATCACGTCACAGCTGACCCTGAAGAAAAACAAAAGATTATCAGAGATTACTACACACACCTGTATGGAAACTAACTTGAAAACCTAAATGAAATGGAGGACTTTCTGATATCACACAACCTCCCAAGATTGAAACAAGAAGAAATTCAGACTCTAAATAGGCCAATAACAACCCAGGGAATTGACTCCATTATAAGAAAACTACCTACCAAAAAAAAGCCCTGGGCCAGATGACTTTCCAGTGGAATTCTACAAAACATACAAGGAGGAGCTGATACCAATCCTATTGAAAAGTATTCCAGGCAATTGAGAAATATGGAACTCTCCCCAAATCATTTTACAAAGCTAACATCATACTGATATCCAAACTGGGTAAAGATCCAACAAAGAAAGAGAACTACAGGCCAATATCCCTGATGAACATAGATGCAAAAATGCTCAACAAGATTCTAGCAAATCAGATCCAACACATCTCAAAAATCACCAAGTAGGCTTCATCTCCAAGATGCAGGGCTGGTTCAACATCCACAAGACCATAAAATGTAATTAAATACATCAACAGATGTAAAGACAAGAACCACGTGATTATATCACTAAATGCAGAAAAGGCTTTTGATAAAATCCAGCATCCCTTCTTGATAAAAACCCTTGGACACACAATAAACCCATAGCCAACATATTGCTAAACTGACAGAACTTGGAAGCATTTCCCCTGAAAACAGGAACAAGACAGGGCTGCCCACTCTCACCCTCCTGTTCAACATAGAGTTGGAAATCCTCACCAGAGCAATCTGATAAGAAAAGGAAATTAGGGGTATCCAAATAGGAAAAGAGGAAATTAAGTTCTTAGTCACTTTGAAAGTCTATGAGTGTGTCTTACCCACAGCTAAGACTTCTGACATTAAAGAGGTTGAAGCGCACTCAGCAAAAAGAAAAGGTGCACAGGTTGAAGTCTAGGGAAGATCAGCAATGAGCTGCCAAGAGTCCTCTCCCATGGAGTCACACAGGGCACATTTAACTCTCCCAGGAAATACCTGTGACTACAGGTGTACATGTTGTCTATCAGGAAGTTTGTTAGAAACTCATCGTCTAGGGTTTTTAATTGTGGGCCTGCTTTTGTAGGCAGCCTCTGCCTGCCATGTACCAAAATTCCAGACTCCAAGATGGAAAGCAAGTGTTGAGAATAAACCATACTGTTTGCATAAATAGTCTTGGCACAGTGAACCTTTCTTATCATTTAGGAAAAGTTCTACATTGGTATAGGAAAGTGTTTACCTGCCAAGTTCCCAGACACCAGCCAAAGGTGAACCCTGCAAGCAGGTCCTTCTAAGGACAGCAGTCTGGGGCTTGCACAATGAGTCAACCAAGACTCAGGCGAAGTATGTGAATCCTAGACCACAGCTGCCTTGTGATTGTCCTTGTTAGGGTTTCCTACCACAACCTGACATTAGAGTGGCTCTCACCTATGGGCTGATCCAATGTGCTGTGATGCTGAGATGATCACTCACTGTATGCTTTTGGGAACTCCTGACAGAATTTTTAGTAAAGGACCCTGAAAGAATGTCCAGCTCATTTCCCTTTAGGATACAGATAAGGAAAGAGAGTCATAGGGAGGTTAAGTGACTCACTCAGAGTAAGTCTGGATTTGAAAACCTTTCTCTTCTACCAGATTCTCCTGGCCCCAGACAGGCCAAGAGCTTTGACACTGACCAAGCTCTATCCATGGCCCTCAGCTGTGTGACTCAAAGGCCTGGAAGGAAGGGAACAGACCAGTAACACAGAGGCCCAAGCCGTGGGAGTGGCCCAGTTGTGCAACCAGGCCTGGTGAGGTCAGGGAGGAGTGGCCCGCAGTTCAGTCATGATGAAGTGGTCATGGGGAACACAGAATCAAAGCTAGTCCACCTTAATAAACACGTGGTCACCTGGAGGTGTCTTGAGACTTCATCAACAAAGCCCTCCAAGTAGCTGACAAGCAGGTCGTAGTGTGGTAGCTCCAGAGACCCATAGCTTGGGGGACAGGGGCAACCAAAGGCTAAGGAGCTTGCCTTGGAACAGACAAATGGCTGCACCGTCATCTCGGGGAGCAGGAGTGCCAAGAAGCAACAGGAGCGGAAGGCAGCAGACAGAGCAATCAGCATCAGGGCTGCGAATTTTCATGCCAAAGATGCACTGGATGTCAGGTTAAGGTCAGCAAACAAATGATCCTTGACCAAGTGCGCCACTGGAGTGAGGGAATCCCACCACACTAACGTGTGTGGTCCATGTCATATTTTCTTTAGCTAGGCCCCCTTCCCGTAACCACAATTTCCTATTCTCTCACAGAAAGGAAGCAGACACATGGAAATCTGGATTTAAGAGACTCCAGCTCAGCCCAGCTCTGTCTTAAATAGAGACAAAAAGTCAAGTTAGGAGAGTGGTAGCCATTTTCTAACATATGGGAACAGAAAAAGTAAATGGCCAAAGAGAGAATCTCGGATAGGAGGCAAAGATAGAAAACTCCTGGGTTCCTTCTGTCCCTGATTCCGATCCTTTCTAAGGTTGAGCCACAGCTCTGTGTGGGACTCCTTGAGATACCTCATGTCTCAGGCTGTTTGGACTGCTATAACAGAATACCACAAACAGGTTGCTTATGAACAGCAAACATTTTTTTCCTCACAGTTCTGAAACTGGAAAGTCCAAAATCAAGGTGCTGGCAGATACAGTGTCTGGTAAAGGCCTACTTCCTGGTTCACAGATGGGGCCTTTTTGCTGTGTCCTCACATGATGGAAAGGACATGGCAGCTCTCTAAGGCCTCTTTGCTAATCCCATCCATGAGGGCCCCTCCTTTCTGACCTGATCACTTCCTGAAGTCCCCACCTCCTAATACCATCACCTTGGGGGTCAAGATTCAACATATAAATTTGGGGAACACAAACATTCAGAGTAGAGCACACTGTATCCTAAACAAACCTCACCCCACACTGTCTCCTTTTTGTCTACTTCTCAAGCTGGTTTCTGTGACTCGCAAGCAAAACAGGCTTAGTGACAAGCATTAGGATTGGCTTATCCAAGTTGGCAGAGTTCGCCTCTTCACTCCCTATGACAAATAAAGGTTGTGGAAATGTTCCAGATGAATGGAGTCTAAATAGAGCTGGGGGCAGGGGATGGCAGGGCCTGGAGATGGCGAGACCCCACAGGTAGGATGCTTATGCTTCCCCAGCCCTGACCTTCCCCTCAGTATCACACAGTGACTGAGCTGAGGGCCTGGAGCCAGGCACTGACAGCCAATTCGATCCCACTGCTTTGAAGCCTTGAGACCTGGAGCACACCATCTAACTCCTCCCTTCCTCAGTGCCCCTTGTCTGTAAAACACCTGATCGTATAGGCCCACCATTCCTTTTCTAAGACCTCTGCGGCCAGCTGTGGATCAGAATTTCCCAGACTTTAGAAGAGTAACCTGGTGGTGCATTTATTGGATATGACATATCATTCCCAGTGTTTTTCTGCAGAACATTCACATGATGTGAAAATATAAAATAAAACAATAAATTCCCTCATATCAGTTCAGCTCAGGTTTTGTAAGCAATTGAGTTTGCAGCAAACCTACCAAAGAAAAAAGTTAAATTCTCAAAGAGTTTTTGTTTTGTTTTGCCTTTTAAATTTGGAATTAAGGATAAGGGACTACTTCTATCTCATTACGTTATTTTGAAGATTACATCCTACTTCCAGGTCGATTCAGGTGCAGTGCTTTGCAGAATGCCTGTTACCCCAATTACTGCATTACTTTATGTCTCTCACTGGGCTGCAAGTCCCTTAAAACCCAGAGATATTATCATAGTCATTTTTGTATCCATCTCAGCACCTAGCAAAGTGTTTAGTGCAGAGCAAGGTCCAAATAAATGTTTTTTTAAAGGAACAAATCTCATTTCAAAAATAATTGGGTTTTTTTAGTATTCAAGACACAATGGGTATCTGCAGATGTCTTGGAGGGGACAGCTGTTTAGTCATTAGAAGATATATAAATCTAGAAATTCAGGCAGTAATGTCCTTATTCCTTTCAATTCATCATTTATTTATTCATTCATTCATTCACTGCATCAGAGTCTCACTCTGTCACCCAGGCTGGAGTGCAGTGGCATGCTCATGGCCACTGCAGCCTGGACCTGCTGGGCTCAGGTGATCCTTCCGCCTCAGTTTCCAAGTAGCTGGAACCACAGGCAGTGCCACCATGTCCGGCTAATTTTTTGATTTATTATAGGGACGAAGTCTCACCATGTTGCTCAGGCTGGTCTCTAACTCCTGAGCTCAGACAATCCTCTCGGCTCTGCTTCCCAAAATGCTGGGATTATAGGCTTGAGCCACCATGCCTGGCTCTTCAATTCACCCTTTTTAAAGCATCCTTAATAATGCCATATACTCATAACTTTAAGCAAACAAGTGAAATAGTAGAGGTAGTAGCAGTGGCAATAGAAGCAACTTAGATTTAGATTCAGTGAAAGCCACAATATGTCAAATACAATTTTAAACACTTTTTATGTATTAACAAATAGCCTATTAACTTTTGGGGGGGGGGCCCATTTTACTGATCTAGAAACAAGGCAGGCAAGTTGCCCAAAGACACACAGCTAGTAAATGACAGCTGTCAGTCCCAGGCCAACAGCCCCCATAACCGATGCTCCCATGGCCTCTCACATAAGGAAGGCACAAAACCCCCTTTTGTCCCCATTATGTGTTGAATTGTGTCTCCCCAAAAGGCGTTACAGTCCTAATATCCTGTGAATGGACCTTATTTGGAAACAGGGTTGTTGCAAATGTAGTGAGTCAAGATGAAGTAATGAAGGTGGGCCCCAATCCAATACAACTGGTATTCTTATAACAAGGAAACATCCAGAGACAGACACACACACAGGGAGAACCCCATTGAACATGAAAGCAGAGATGAGGTGATGCATCGACAAGCCAAGGAGTGTCAAAGACTGCCAGCAGAAGCTAGGGAGAGACCTGGAACAGACTCTCTCACCACCTGCACAGGGAGCCAGCCCTACCCACACCTTGATGTCTCTAGCTCCCAGTCTCCAGAATCAAGAGAGAATACCTTTCTGTTGATTAAGCCACCTAGTTGATGGTACTTTGCTATGGCAACTCCTAGAAATTAATATAAGCCCATCAAAATGCTAAAAAAAATTGGCTCGAATCAGCAATGCCAATAAACAATCCTACATGAAGCAATAATTCCACCCTTGTTGGATTAAAGAGTTAAAGACACAGGACATTACCAGGGCTTCTTACTCACTGCCATGTTCCCAAATACGACTTATTGGACCTTTAATGACTACTTCTTTAAAAGAAGGAAAGAAGGAAGGAAGGGAAGAAAGGAAAGGAAAGAGGGAGGGAGAGAGGGAGGGAGAAAGAAAAGAAAAGAGGAAACTAAAAAACCAGGTGAAGACACATTTCATGCTACCCACCAGCTCCTCAGAATGAGCAATACCACCACTCCTGTCCAGGGGCACACGCATTCCTACACTCACACATCACCCACGAAGCAGACACTTCCCACTCTACTCTGCAAGTCCACTAATGGTATTCTCTATCCTCCCACAGGCCACTCATGACTCAGAGATGACAGCTGGCAGCTGGGGATGGCTGACAATGCTTCTTAGTCCTCCCATGGGCTGCAAGAGGAAAAGAGAGGTAGCTCTACAAGAGACATCAGAGCAAAAGTTTAGGGATGGGTAGATCTTCAGACATTGGCTTTACCCTTTGGCTGTCACTCACAGCAAATCTCTGGTTGTCCCAATATCAAAAACCTCAAATAGATTATAAAGACATTTGGATGTGATTTTCTGCCATCTGATGCTTTTGCTTCCGCTAGTGTTTAGGGTTTCATCATCTGAGGTCCCCTGATTTAGATCTATCAGCACATGTGCCTGACACACTGGGGCTCTGCACACACCCTAGCTCCTGTCACTCCTGTCACATGCCTCCTGAAAGAGCCTGAAAGCTTGGCAGTAAGCAATATACTTGGAGAGGTGCGGGGGTGGGTCAGGTGTCTGACCCGATCCGAATGGAGTTTCACACTCAGGATTAGTTCTTTCAGAGGTCCCTATCACTAAATCACATTGGTAATTCCAGACACCCACTGGGGGTTTTGTTTCCTGAGAGGGAGGTCAACCCCAGGCTCACAGAAACCCCAAAGAATGGTTCTCAACAGGGTGGCTACCATGAATGGGACTTGACACTGGTTTGAATTGAGCTATAGAAACATCTGGGACATGAACGTAGGTTATTCTAAAGAGGACATCCTATGATATCTTACCAAAGCATGACAGTTTGACAGGGGATGCCTAAAACTGCTGGCACAGGGGTATCATTAAGCCAAAACAGTAGCAAACCAGAAGTCCTGCTACTGCCAGTCAGCAGTGTCCTGCAACAGGCCACCTGACGTCAAGTGTGAGCCAAGAAAGCCCATTCAGAAGAGAAATAAATGCCTCAGCTAAATGAAGCACACAAAGAACCACATTAGATCATGATAAGCACAAAGGTCAAACTGCCCCATAACCTGCCTAGACTTAAGTGTTAGAACACCCACTCACTGGAACTCTGCTAACTGGAAGGGAAACGAATTACCCAAAGCGTCCTGGCCCGAACTCCTGGTCAGTCATAGTTTAACACCCTCTGGTCAGCCCTCTTTGGACAGCATTTTCTGATAGACAGGATAGGAGTTTAGTAGACCCACTCCTCCAGCTTGACTACTGCTTATTCCAACAAGATTGCTGGGCGTGATTTTGGTACAACAGGCCTGACAGGCTGAGCCCTCTCTCATCAGCTCGGCTCTGTCCCAGGGAAGCCCTCATCCCAGACACTGGCTCATCCCAAGATGACTGTGTCTGAGAGGTGGGTTTCAAGGTGCAGCCTTCGTACCTAGAAGATCTCAAAAAGCTGAGAGACTGCTTTAACTTTTTAAAAATGTTCATGATATTGCCATGACTATAGATTCAGGTTTATTCCATTTTATTTTGTTCATTAAATACAGGTTAATTTTTAAACTACTCATTGTGGTCGCCTCTAACCCTTTCTAGATTAAAGCAAGAATCTATATAAATACATAGATATCAACTGCTCTCTCACTGCAGAGGATTAGTCCTGAGCAGATGTTAGGTCCTGATGTACAGCCCCCTAGAGCTGCATTCATAAACGGGGCTACCTGTACCCTTCTCCCCTTGGCCCTGCACAAATGCGTCTTGAGGAGCCAGGAGGTCTGGGAGCCCCCTGGGAATGAAAGTTTTCCTATTCAGCCAATCACAGGGACACTACTGAGTACAATAAAAAACTGACATACATTTTTCAAATAAGAACAAGAGATCTCAAAGACCTTCTGCTGTCCCTACAGGAAGCTCAGAGCTATGCCCCTCTCCTGCTGAGGGGCACCTGAGCAGAGAAGCTAGGGAGCATTTATTCTAATGAGACACGGGGTGGGGGGGACATCCCACTCCTCCCTGTTCCCAAAACAAACAGGTGACTTCAGCAGCCCACCTGGGAAAATCAAAGATGGGGCTTTTCTCTCATAAACAGGAAGCAAATGGCTAATGTGGCCTACAGCCCGCAGCTACACAGAGCAAACCCACATCTGCCCAACACCGAAAGTGGAAAAAGACTGCAAAGGAAGCTTAACCTTCCCAGACACACTCCCTCCCGTGGATCCTGAGTCAGACCTTGCCAGAAGCAAATGGGCACCTGCCAGGGATTTGAGGAGTGACCTGGACTTTCTGGAATTTTCCAGAGTTGAAAATGGAGAAATCCTGTCTAGAAAGTTCTACCACAACCAGAACTGTGCCCTACAGATAAAAAATGTTCAGTAAACATTTGGGGATGATGCTAAGTCAGCTTGCTCTGAGCAGAGAGCCAACCGAGGAACTTGGCTCCTGCCACCACCAGTTGCACCCGATATTCCAGGGTAGGGTCCAAGAGTGAGTCTCCAACCTACCCCAACCCTGGGTCCTCATGTAGTGGTCCTCAGAGACACTTTGAGAAATACTGATCCCCAGAAAAAGTCACATACCCAGGGAACGATGAAGCTGGGACTAGAGCCTGATCCAGACGATGCCCCACCTGGGGCTTCTCCTATGCCAGAAGTACTCGTGATTATTGACAGAGATCAGGTATTCCCCTCTAAGTGCTAGCAACCCTCTGGAGCAAATTCCTGCAGTTGGATGTAAGTCAGACATAAGCAAGACATTCTAAACTGGACTCTGTGACTAATGTTCTTTGGAAGTGACTGCAGGCCTGTTCCTGCAAGAAAAATGAACTTGTAGGCTTTCACTGGCTTGGTCCTTAATCATTTTCTTGGGCTATTTCAGTGACAGCCTTCAGCTGAAATCAAGAAGCTTTCTCTATCCAGGCAACGGCAAAGTTTCCCAGTACGATTCCTAGAGCTACAACTGGAGTCAGTGGCTCAAAAGAATTATTTTGCTCCTTCCCATAAGACTGTCCCATCCTACAAACATACAGGTCTCAGGTCATCCAAAAGGATGTTTGAACAATGAAAATCCAAAAGTAATTGACCCTATTTTCCTCATCCATATTTTTAAACCTTCTTTGTATTATACATCATCTTATAAACCATTTCTAAACTCCTCTGAAATAAAAATGTGATGAATAATGCTCTCCACTGAACTCATCAGGTGATCTCCTGTGGTGGAAGAGTCAGACTGACCTTGACTTCAGTCCCAGACCCTTCTTGTATTAGCTGTGTGACCTTCAACAGGTGACCTAAACTCTCTGAGCTCCACTTTCCTCTTCTATAAAATGGTGCTAATACCTGCACTAAAGAGTTGTTGCAAGGAAAAAATGAGATGATACACAAATGCTTTGTGAGAGTGGCATTGCTATCGTCATCATCACGAAGGCACATGGCAAAAGGACTTCACTTCCCCCCAGCGAAAATAAATGAGAGGGAGATAAGGAGAATTTGGGGCGTGATTTCTTGTAGGAAGTGATGATGGGTGGTGAGAACAAAAGCCCAAAGGGCAGCCATGCTGGTAACCAACAGACTAGACCAGTGTTTGTTTATCAAAAGCAGGTGGAAGCCGGGCTCAGTGGCTCAGCCTGTAATCCTGCGCCTTTGGGAGGCCGAGGTGAGTGAATTGCCTGAGCCCGCGGGTTCGAGACCCGCCTGGGCGGCAGGCGAGACCTCATCTCTACAATAAATCAAAAAATCAGCCGGGCGTGGTAGCGCCTGCCTGTAATTCTGGCTACTCGGAAGGCTGAAGCGGAAGGATCGCCGGAGCCCAGCAGGTCGAGGCTGTGGTGGCCGGGAGCGGCCACTGCGCTACAGTCTGGGCGACAGAGTGAGACTCCAACTCAAAAAAAAAAAAAAGCAGATGGACAGAAAGAAGAAAGAGACATGCAAAAAGGATCCAGAAATTGTACCCTATCTTGCTATGGCCTGAATGTTTGTGTCCCCTCCAAAATACATGTTGGAAATGTAATCCTCAATGCAACTAAATTGGGAGGCAGGGTCTAAAGAGAGGTGCCTAGGTCACGATCACGAATGGATTAATGCCACTACAAAAAGGGGCTGCAGGAGTAGGTCCACTCTCTTCTGCTCTTCTGCCACGTGAGGACACAGAGCTTACCTCTTTACCCCTCTTCTGCCTTGTCACAACACAGCAAGACACCAGATGCCAGTACCTTGACCTGGGACTTCTCAGTCTCCAGAACTGTGAGAAATAAATTTCTGTTCCTTATGAATTACCCAGTCTGTGGCAATCTGTTATAGCAGCACAAGACTGCCCAAGACATATCTTTGCCAGTGAGTAAGGGTTGTTTGTGTACTGTCTGTTTTTTATCTCACACCCTGACTCTTTGGAAATAGGGAGTCCATCTCACCATGTTTTGAGTCTCCTTTGCAGCACCTGGTGGAATGTCTTGTACCTGGTGGACCCTCAATAAATGGGCTGCTCTGTTGATGATCAAGGGTGGCTCTCAGCCCAACAGCCTCCCTCTTTGTCATATCGTTGAGCCAGAGCAACTGGGGAGAAGAGAGGACACCCGGTTCAGAGGAGATGAGAAGTGCCTGCCCTTCGCAGGCCCAGATCTGCACAGATCCTTGCTCTCATGGCATCTGAAACATTTGGGGCTCCCAAGTCATCTACCACAGCTGGGATTCTTCCAAGACAGCTTTGTCACTGCAGCCTCAGTCTGCTAATGAGCCCGAGCAGCCAACCCCCGCTTGTTTGTACATCCACTATCAGCTCATACCTTCCACCCTCCTCCGGAGCAGGGCGGTACCACTCTGCCCCCACATTGCCCAAATCTCCCTCAGAGGCTATTTCCTGTCAGCTGAATCTGTGAGCCATGTGCTGTTGTTTTTTTTTCCAATCTGTGTGCTGTTGTTTTTTTTCGCTTTATCTGGTATTACTGGGGTTCACTCTTTCCCTTACCATGAACTCCCTTCCTCTGACTTCAGAGAGAAAGAAGGTTCCTTCTGCATCACCTCACCTCGCCCCAGACTTGGCTCTTCCCAGAAAACACACGAACTGGGTTCGGCCTCCACCAAGAAAGTCAGAACATGGGGGACCAACCCACCACCACTGCTGAGCGTCTTAGAGTAATGGGCACGGTGGATACCACATGTGCCACTTGTACTAACATGATACAATGAGTCACCAATATGCTGGGGCACAGCAAGTCCCCTGGTCAGGCCTCGAGTTGAGAAGCAGCACAGCAATTTAACAGCCCAAACAGTAGGTTCAAGTTTCTAGTCTGCCTGCTCCTAGCTGTGTAACATTGGGAAAGATAATTAACCTCCTGGTTTTCTCCATCTGGAAATGAAACAACCACTTCCTCAGACTGCAGTGGTAAGAATTAAGCGAGATTCTTGGCACAGGCAAATACTGCACCTTTAACAAAAGGGTTTACAGTTATGTGGGGGGGAGGAGTCTGACATAGCTCATTTTCAATGCTATCATTGCACCGTTCTTTAAAATTCTTCTCATTATTTCTAGACAGAGAAAATAAGTAAACAAGATAAATACTCCTAGTAACCTTGGACTACTTAATTCCAATCAAGGGCTAGCTATTTTTGTTCCCAGTCTCTGAATGTCATGAATTAAGAGTTCTTCCTAGAATTGCTGTCTCTAGTTTTTCTCCTTCTATTAGAGCCAAAAGGAATTGTCAGAACATCTCAGATCACCTCTGGGCTCAGCACAAATCAACGGGCTTGAGCCTCACAGAGTTCATCCTCATCCTGGTCATCTGTGTGCACCTGGGAGAAGAAACTGCGTTCTGAGACGTCAGATGAGCCAGGTGATGCACTCTGCCAAACCCACCAACTCCATCAAGGTTGACAGTCATTAGCAGAACTGTTTGGAGAGAGAAGAAGAAATCACCCATCGCCCCTGCCTCCCCATCCTCCGTCCTTTCCTGAACCCCTTAATTTTCACAGCAGGGTCCTGAGGTCAGTGAAATCATGGGTCTTTTCCAGTTCCAGCTGCTGGAATTTAAACAAATCCTATCTGCCAAACCTCAAACTGAATCACCAGCTTCACAAAAAACATACAACAAAAAACAGACCCAGCCGGGTGGTTAACCTATGCACCCAAAGCCCCACCGCCATCCTCATTCAAGCCACTCCACCCGTCTGATGAGAGGTTTGTTCTCCTTGAGAAGAAAGCAGCTGAGGAAGGCAAAGCATCTCCTGTCCACGTAGTAAATGCCACCCCAGAGCTTAGCAAGCCAGGGAAGGTGGGCTGCTAAGATTTCATCAGGCAGAGACCCGGGCTCTCTTTCCAAACTGACAGTTATACAGGTGAGCAATTAAGCAACTGAAAGAGAAGAAGGGGAGGTTTCTTAAGAAGTATTTAAAAATGCAAAGCACGTTATCGGTAACACCACCCGGGGCGCTTAATTAACTCTATGCCTGCTGTAAGCACAGCGCCTGGCTTTCTAGACTACCCAGACGCAGAAAGACGGGGCTAGTATCCCCTGCAGAGATAACTGAGTGTGCCCTCCCAGTTTACAGATGCTGGGAAAGGGGATCCACCGCCAATTGGCTAGTTAGGGGCAGAGGTAAGGCAGTACCCCAGAACTGTGCTATCCAACGCGGGAGCCACAGGTTATTTAAAACGAAATAAAATATAAAATCCAGCTCCTTGTGTACTAGCCACATTTCACACGCTCAGTGGCCCCCATGTTGGACAGCACAGAACAGTCCCTTTATCACAGAAATTCTACTGAAAAATGCTGCTTCAGATCACAAGACTGCTGCCTTTCCACTCCACTAGGATGTGGGGCTCTTTTTAACCCTAGGGTATCCAACCAGTAAGCTATGTGAAATCGGTTCGGTGGGTCATGGTCAGCTTATCTTCTTTTTTAACAAAATGGAAGAAAACAGAAAATACCATAACACATCACATGCCAATGAAACAAGACATCGTAAAACTTGTGTTCAGTTTTACTTATGTTCATATATATGCTTATAGATATATAGGTATAGGTTATCTATCTCTACTGTAACAGTTATACAGTTCTAGGTCTACTGGGTCAATTTCTTCCTGTGGGTCAAGTTCAGAAAAAGTTACTCTGTACCACAGCTGCTACTTGTCTGCAAATGTTTGGGTGATTTTTGTCCCCTGTTCATTTCTCCCTTTTCCAGATGACTCAAATCACAGAAGAGTGAGGCACAGTGTCTGCTCCACGGCGCCTCACGCGGGTTTTCCTCCAGACCTGATTTTCCGTACACTCTTCCCTATGAATCCATTTCCTCTGGGCACAGAGCCAGGCAACAAGAAGGCTCCAAACGCCTAGCTGGGCTCCAGTGCCCACAGCACGGACAAGGGCAAGGTGGATGGACAGACCCACAGCTGAGTTGATGCTCATTCTGGGGCTTGTGAAGTCTGACTCCTCTACCCTTACTGCAGAACAAAGATTGTCAGAATGTCAATAGCAAAGATTAAGAAGCATCCAGAAATCATTCTTGCTTCCTGAGACCACAGGCTCCTCCTTCACCAGCTGCAGTTCTATAGTTCCCAGAGGTCCGAAGAAAATGGGAGTATTCTCTCCCTCACTGTGATGGTTAATTTTCCGTGTCCAATTGATTAGGCCACGGTAGTCAGATATTTGGTAAAACGTTGTTCTAGATGTTTCCAAGAGAGTATTTTAAAGATGAGATGAACACTTAAATATGCAAACACTGAGTAGATTATCCTGCATAATGTGGTGGGCCTCATCCAATCAGTGGAAGGCCTTAAGAGAAAAAGACTGATCTCTTCTGAAGAAGAGGAATTCTGCCGGCAGACTGACTTTGGACTTAAACTGCAACATCAACTTCTCTAGCCTGATCTGCCCTGCAGTGCTTCTCTGTGCTCTCTCTCTCTCTCCGTATGTGTTTGTGTGTTTGTGTGTGTGTATCCTTTTGGCTCTGTTTATCTGGAGAAATAGAAGTTTCCTTGACTAATAACCTCCTAATCATTCAAGGCTGTCTCCAATGCCTCCTCTGTGCAGCCACCCTGGTTTCCTCTACCAGAAATAACTGCTCCATCTTTTGTGCTCATTCTTGTAGTATATTTCTTGAGCCACATTTTCACAAACAATTACTGTGCCTTGTACTATGATTAAGTGATCATCTCAAGCTTAGATTCTAAAACTAGTTACTCAAAGCTTGGTGCGTGCAGCATCAGCTTTCCCTGGAAGCTTGTTAGCAATGCAGAATCTCAGGCCCCAACCAGACCTACAGATTCAGAATGTGCATCTTAACAACAGGACCAGGGGATTCATATGCATATGAGAGTTTAAGAAGGCGTGTAGTAAATGAGTGGCTCTAAACTCTGAGGAGCTTTAAAAAATACCATCACCTAGCTCCTACCCCCAGAGACTCTGATGTAACTGGTCTGGGGTTCAGGATGTTTGAAACCTTGCCAGGTGTAATGTGTAGCCAAGTTGGAGAAGCACTGTAAACAAATCCCTTGTCTTGGAAAACTGAAGCCAAGGGACCCACAGAAAGTCACAAAATAAGTTGGTATCAGGAATAAGAATTCTACCAAGGTTTCCTGTCACTTAAAAAATGTTTTAAGGAAAGAGGGAAAAGGTTCATGTGCACGATGGGCATACTTATAATGAAAGCCGGGTCACCCAACACTGGGCAGATGTGGGACTCTGTCATCATACTAAGCATGTCCTCTGTAGAGAAAAACCAATAGGATTCCTACAAATAAAAGGAACTATTTGGTTTAGGTTGGCTCTTAGGAACCCTTCACATTTATCATGACTGTCAAACACCAAAAACAAGTGTTAAATTCGTGCAGGGAAAGATGTGCGTCGTTCCACTCTAGGATGACCCCAAAATGTCCCACGTGGACACAGACACGCCTCCACTGGCATCTTCATTCCTGCTGATCCTGAGATTCTTTGGTTATATAACTCCTTTGGAAGGAAATAGATGATGATATAGTGGCTTCTTTGCATTGCCATATGGCATGGAGATTTCATCTGAGATAGGAGATGACAGGAAGAAAATAGGAAAAAAGTAAGCAGATTTATTTTCTTTTCAGGACATTTTCTGGGTTTTATTTTTATACAGGCCTGATGCAGCCCACTAATTCCTCTGTCAGTGTTATGACCAGTAACAACAGGCTTTCCACCCACAGAGATTATTAGTGTCACGTCCTCTATCTTTGAGAAATGGTGACTATATGCCTAGGGAGCCCGTCTGTGAACGGTGGCTACACCTGCCAATGACTCAAGTGTGACAGGGTGGCATTCTCAATCGCCTCCCTCCCTGTGGTTTCCTATAATCTGATCACAGTACGATTTCCGGTCTGGAGTTACTTGGAATGGTGACCGTGCAGTACTACTTCTTTGGTAAAACGACATCTTTCCTTAATGCCATGGCGCACAACCTGCCTAAAGTGCCTGTGGAAGAAGCTAACCCCAAACACTCACTGTGCTGATAAATTTGGGTTCAGAAATTATACTGCACCCCACTGAATTGCTAGCTTGACAGTTGGTAGTAGCAGCTACCCATACAGATGTGTTCTCAGCAGTTCCACTAAAGGAAAAAAAAAAACCATCAAGGGTACAATGCATGTGTGCACAAAGCAGGTATACACACACACACATACATGGACACATTTATATACATGCACACACACAGACACACAGGCACATCTATGGACACACGTGCACGCATGAGCGCGCTCACACACTCACACTACTGGCAGGCAGCCTTCCCACCGACTCACAGCAGCCGTGTTACCTTGCACCTGGAATGCATCGCCTCCCTTGTAGATAAAGAGAAGACTGCTTCCTGGTATCAATGAGAGCTGTGTATATTTGTTTAACTTGTTTTTAAAAAAAAGAAGCAGCAGCAGAAGCAGAAACCAAACAAGTCAGCTATATGACAGCAATGGTAATAAAACAGCAGTTAAAAATATTTACCAAACCAAATAATTAGGCCCAGTAGTACTAAGCTTTTAAAGGGAGTTACTAGAAAAGACACACAAGGTGAGAAAAAGAAGGAACTCTTGAAAACCAGCTCTGGCGCCTGCATTTTACAATGAAAGAAAGTCTAGCGAGGTGAGGTCACTTGCCCAAGGTCACACAGCTAATTAGTGTGTGTCAGGGCAAGAACTGCCTGTGCAGACTCCCAGGCCAACACCCTTTGGGTTGCACATTGCCACACACAGCCCCTAAAGAGGGTCAAGCAGACGACGATGAATTTCCTCAGAACCAGGGTTCTAAAGCAGGGTTCATTTATGCCAACACAGGATTGACTAAAAAGAAACCTTTCTGCAAAGAAAAGGGGAAATAAAACCTGGAAATGCTGTAATCGGCCATTCCTATATTTCTTTGGAAGGCTGGAGCCAGCAAGAGTTTCACTTCCCATTGTAGGGAAAATTCAGGAGGCTGAGGGAAATGATGAAACCATTCTAGCTGCTTGCAGCAGTGTTTGGATTTTGGCTATGCAAGGTGAGAAATACAAATAAATTATCCTACAGCCAAGAGCCCAGGGCTTCTCCCCAAATTCAGAGTGATGTCTAATGGTTTACCTAAAAACCAGCAGAGTCCCTAGACCTTTGTTCTACCACTTCCACTTCCTAGAAGACTGTCTTTTCCCCTTGACCGCAAGGTGGGACTTATTTTCACACCATCAAATACACATGGGCGTGCCTGGGAATAGCCTGCCTGGGAATAGCCAGCCCAGATCCGAAGGATCACAAAATGTAAGCACCGGAGAGTCACCCCCAACCAGACAATTTTTTCCATGTTGTCTTCTCTTTTTTCTGAAAAATACATTAATTTTTTCCATTATAATCATATTTTTAAAATTTGAAAATTTAGAGAAGAAAAAAATTTCTAATCCCACAACTTCATAATCACCATCATTAGGATTGGGGCCTAGTACCTATCAGACTTTAATTTTCTGGACAAGTATGAGCGTGGGGGGGGGGTGTATGTTTGTGTGTTTTAAACAAGGCTATCATAATATACGAATTCTCCTGTGTCCTTTTTCTTTCCCTAAAATTATATCATAAGAAAATTTCTCATATTGCTATAGTCTTCCTATGCATAATTCCAATGGCTATTTAGTATTTCATCAATTGAATTTACCATATTTACCTAATTGTTCCCCTACTGTGGAACATTTATGTCTGCTTCTAGTGTTTCAGTCATCACAAATAAAGTTTCACTGAGCACTACTGTGCATATAGGTGTTTTCATCATTATTATTTTAGATTATTTCCTTAGAATGACTTCCTAGAAGTCAATCTCCTGAATTTTCTCATTGTTGGAAAATGACTAAACGATCTGATAAGATTATAGGCACACCTGGGAGACCTGGGTTTGGCCCTGACTCAGCTGTCAATGATCAGCTCTGAGACCACCGAGAAGACACTCAACTCGTCTGAGATTTGGTTAGGTGTTAGGAGACAGGGTGCTCCAAGGCCTGTAGAGTGGGTTCTGATTGCCAGGTAAGTTCTCTTCCCACTATTCCACCCAGTCCCCCGTCTGAGATACCAAATTCCCCGGCCAACCTCTCTCCCACTTGCCTGCTTCTCACACAGTTGCTCAGGAAAATGATTTCATTCAAAGCCCATTGTGGGAACAAATTTGTTTAGGCACGTGGGAGCTAAGCAGATCAAGCCTATGGGGTACAAAACACGGCAGTGGCACCAGCTGTGTCTCCTGTGAAGCCTTTGCCACTACTTTCTGAATCCAGGTCAGTCGTGGAATTCAGCAGACCTCTCTTCTCTGCAAGTGTTGGCCACAGGGAATTGTGACAATTAGAAACACACACAAGCCCACACTTAGGGACTTCCCAGAATACATGCCCACCAGGACAGTCAAGAGGCCACTGGTCATATCCCTAATGAATCCCGCTGGTAACAATGCCATACTCAGCCCGGAGCACACCAGAACAGCATCTCACCCATACAGCAGTTTGCCGTTTATTGTGGCCTCTTTAAAAATGAGTTATAATCAGCAAAGAAGTAAAGATTACTAAGTAACATTTTCTCCATTTTTCAACATCCTGTTGGATATGTCTGCTAGGCTATTGTCTCCTCAGTTACAGAATTAGATGGCGTGAGTTTTAGTTCAGTCATCATCATCCCCTTTTATATTTTGTAGATAAAAACCATGTAACTTTTGTTCATCTGAGCACTGATTTGGCAGCATGCTGTCCTGGAAAACACACAACCTTTAGACTCAGAGAAACCTAAGTCAAATTCTGATTCTACTTCTGAACTCAGTGAACCTGACAAAATGCCATATTTCACAGAACCTAAGATACCATTTCAAAGACTTACAATTATTTTACTACCAAGAAAGAAAAGTCCCGTTAGACACTTCCATGTTTCAAATGTTCAAATGTGAAAAGAGCATGTAACACAGAATCAGTGACGTGATATTTAACTTTCCCAAGGTTATATTTCTCCCTCGTAAGACAGAAGTACTATATGTCCACCTTGGAGGCTGGCCAAGATATAAATGAATAATAACACTTGCACCATGCCTGACTCCAGATCTGGGATACAGGAAGCACCACAGAATGTTAGTTTCTCTTCCCTTTTCTTTTTCTTTCTTTCTCAGGCTGTAGTGCAGTGGCACAATCATGGCTCACCTTCTAGGCTCAGGAGATCCTTCTCCCTCAGCCTCTTGAGTGGCTGAGACTACAGGCATGTGCCACCAAACCTAGCTAATTTTATTTTTGGTTTTTTATAGAAATGAGGTCTCACTATGTTGCCTATGCTGGTCTTGAACTCCTAGACTCAAGCAATCCTCCTGCCTTGGCCTCCCAATGTGCTGGGATTACAGGTATGAGCCACTGCACCTGGCCTAGTTTCTCTTCTCTTTTCAAAAGCAATGGGGTGGTTCAGGATAGATTATGAGCTCTCTCAGAATAGATGCCATATCTTACATGTCTTTGACCTCTTCTAACTCCCCATGATGGAAAATACTGCCTTACACATTGTAAGCACTCAACAAATGGGTGGGGAACACAAATGCTGAATTAGTTTGAAAACTGATAACTAGCCAAGCCAGAAAATCCTGTCAGAAGATGTAGCCAATGTAGTTCTACCGGCTTCCCCAACACATTCACGTGACAAGCACATCTACCAGTATTATCTTGACTGGGTCTGGGGGCTGGAAAGGAGCAAACAACTACTGATACACGTCCCTTCCGGAAACAACCCCTCCCCCCCAACCCCTCACCCCTCCCACAGGCAGGCTGTGGATGAAGGCCCGCCGCATTCAGGCAAGAACGAGCAGCTGGATCTCAGCTCCACAGACAAACGCAGCATTGTGGTACCCATGGGCCTCCCGGGGAAAGCCAGGTTGCCTCTGTGCCCTAGATGTGAACGGCTGTGCATATTAAGTCAGGCAGGCTGCATCCCCAAGGGCTCCAAACTTGTCCCCCAGGACTCTCTGAGAGCAACATCGTGGGAGGTAAACAAATGTCCCATGTGGGGGTGCTGGAGGGAGCAGAAGCTCAGTCAAACAGAACCACGGGGCATTTTTTTTTCCCTGATATTTTTCTGCTTGCTGTTTTTTCTTCCTCTGACATCCCAGCTTTGTTGTAAAGAGGGAAGAGACAGAGCAGGGGAATGTGTCTCATGTTCCACCACCCACTTTTGATTATTCATATTCACGCAGGAGAAGAGAAGAGCTGTCAGGGACACATTTAAATAACAAGGACTCTAAAATCATGACTTTGCCCTTGACTGCAGTCAAGAGACAGTCTGCAGGAAGGAAGCACACTACAGAAGGGGTGTGCTCACACCCTCACAAGTGCACACCCACCTCTCCCTCCAGGCTGCCACAAGCTGGAATTTTGCAGTTCCAGTTCCCTAAGGAATGCTCACACAAAAAGCAATCATAATTAGCAGAAGAGGAAGAACCTATTAGTTGAGGCTTCACACTTCAGTATTTATTTAGTTGAAGAGAAGGATGGGGGAGGGGAGAGAGGAGGAATAAAGTCAGAAATAAAGTGGCTTCCCCTGGAACAACACAATATATTGGCAGTAGGGCCAAAAGCAACCTTACTCTGAAGTCAGAATTCCTCCCCTCAACCCAGGACCTCAGGTGCTGGGTGCTGCATATTCTCACAGGTTCTTGCAGAATGAAGAGGTCTGGTATCTAGGCCCTTCCCCTCAGCACCCTGCTGGACCATCTACTAAGTCCACCGGTCTGACCTCCTTCGCAGGATGGCCGAAAGAGTTAAGGAAAGTGTCGCCTGTGAGCGCAGGCAAAATTCCTGCTCTGGTGTCACCACACCCTGGCCTGTGCCATCTGCCACCTAGCCCCGTAATAAACCTGAGTGAAGGCGGGTGGAGGAGGGAGGCACATCATAATTTATCTGTTTGTTCATTTCTTATGTCTGTGAAGAACTTAGGAAACTTTCCACAGCACCTCTCTTTCTCATTAATAATAGAATCCTTTCTAATAAATCTAGAAGGCAGTGCAGACCTTGTTAAATCTCTACTAATTAGTTTTGAGACACCAATAGCCCAACTCTCTCTCATCACATTCCTAGGAGAAAATGAAACACACTCAGGAGTTAGGGGTTGCTCTAAAATCCATGTTTAGATCATGGATTACATGACTACTTTACTCACTGCTGTATACATTAGTGCTATCCAACAGAACTTTTTCTGCAATGATGAAAAATGTTCTATGCTGCACGGTCTAATATCGTAGCCACCAGTCAGCTATATGTGGCTTTCAATCATTTGAAATGTGGCTAAGACAACGAGAAACTAAATTTTCCACTTTATTTAGTTTTAATCTATGTAAATTTTAAAAGTTCCATGTGACTAATGACTACAGTATTGCATAGCATAGATTTAGAGAGTGTTTGCTATACAGTTAACACTCAATAAATATTTATTTAAGGAAAAAAAATGAATGAACAGTTGCTTACTATAACAAGTTCTGATTAAGCAGGATTCTCAAAGTCCTGTTTAGATCAATAACCTTCTGAGCTAGTTCCTTTTATTATCCTTGTTTTACAGATGAGGTTCAGAGGAGTTAAGTGAAGGACCTACAGGCATAAAACACTGTCCAGGCCAGGATTCAACCTCAGGTAGTGTGGCACCCACACCCCCATCTCTGCTGTCCCTCTGGCTTTCTGAAGTCTGATGAGCACTTATAACTGGTTGCCTTTTCTACTGATGAAAAATAAGCCTTCAGGCACATCACTTTACTTGCACCAGAATGACACCAAATTCGACAAGGAAATTTTCCCTTGGAAATACTACAATGAAAGATACAGTGTTATCATATCTGGGGATCTTTAAGCCTGGTCAGAGCAGTGACCTCTCAAGGTCTTGTTGACTGACCTCTGGATCCCAAGTCAAGAATTAACTAATCATTTCACCGCTGTGGCCTCTTCCTAAAGCCATCTCCCAAGACAACAGACTACTCTGCGATTGCCTCACAATCATCACCTCCACGAGCTGTTGTCTCCTAATGTTGAGAGGCATGTCCACATGTCATTTGCCAATGTCCTTCTCCAAGGAGATCACTGCATTCTTGATCATCCAGTAAATCACGGTTGCAGCCAGCCACGTCCCTAGTACCACAAGGGCTCAGCTGTATAACAAGAGGACATGAGTTACCACCACTATCCCATAGCCGCACAAAACCAGGGGCCAAACACCCTTCCCAGTGTCCTCTCCTTAGCTGACTCCAACTTTACCACAGCATACCCTCAACTCCATCACACACACAGCTCTTCTTCACTGTGTTTCTTGCTGCATTGATTTTTGCAGCTCTTCCCACACCCTTTAAGGCAGTCAATGGGTTCCTCTCAATGGGCTTCTTTTCAACCCTCCTGCAAGCTGTTTCCTTTGACAGACCCCAGAGCTCTGTCATTTGTTGCTGTCGCCATTTGGGATCTGAGGGGAGAGAAAGATGCAAGTGGCACTTAACTGCCGATGAAGCAAAATATCTGTAGAATTTTGGACGTTAAACTACTATAATTTTGTCCTGAACACAAGCAACACGGTCATCTCAGAGTGCTACTGCAGAACTGCTGTTTCCTTGAGAAGGACTTTACATCATACAACTTCTCACATCTTCCTTTTCAATCATTTACATTCTCTACCCTCTTCTGGGTCTAGCTGTAGACCCTTCCAGCTCGCAGGACTTCCTCTTTTCTCAGCTTTCAGGCAGCATCCATTATCTGTAAGGCTACCTTCTCAGGGACCTACATCTGCCTGAGGGGAAGGGCACTGGGGACAAGTGTGGCTTTTCTCCACCAGCCCCATTCATTTTATCTCTGACCTCAAGCTCAAGTTCCCCACTCAGCAAAACAAATGCTCTGCAATGAAACAGAAGCAATAATTCACTAGCTATTAGAGGAAGCCCTTTCTAGGTCCTTCCACACTGTAAATGTTCCATTCACACACACAACACTTTTTATGAGGGGGATTTTGTTAAAAACACTTTCCTCATTTTTTCCTTTTTAGTACCCTTTGTAGACTGGCACTGGGAAGCTACCCAGGTGGCTGCCTGTTAATCCAATAGTGATGGGGTGAGGGATTACTCAGTTGCCTTAAGCAAGCCCTTCCTGGCATGGCAGTGTAACCATTCACTCTGTACTTAATCATATATCTCATTGCATTGCTGTGTTTGCCTGTTCTCTCTTTTCTCTAGGACAAAGACCACATCTTACTCTATGGAATATTTCTCCCCACAGCTGACACAGTGCCACAGGCATCCAAAAGGCATTTACTAAATAAAAATAAATGGAACAAAAAGAAACACTGTCCAAACACTAAGCAGAATAGGTGGTTGGAAGACCCTAGGGCAACACAGACAATCTTCCAATTGGAAGTGCCCCTGGCAGTGTGTCCAGCATATCATCACCGCCCAGGGCAACTAGCCAGAGCTCCAGGCATCAGCCTTCCCTCACATGGTAGTCTTGCTCTTCTACTTAATGAACCATTTCAGTGAATATTTGGCAAAGCTAATTCTACTCGGGTTGGAGAATTAGTTCAGCTGTACTCGTTCCAAAATAAAAAATAAAAGGAGACACACGAAGACTAGAAAAAACTCTACCTCTTCCCCAACTGAAGTCTACTACCATCCACAAAATAAGAAAATCACAAAATCATTGTTTACAACTTGAAAATAAAAAAAGCAAACAGCACAATTTAAAAATGGACAAGGATTAAATAGTCATTTCATCAAAGAAGATATATGACTGGCTAATAAACACATGGAAAGATGCTCAATATCACAGTCATTAGGGAAATGCAAATCAAAGCCACAATAAGATACCTCTACAAACAACAATGGTTATGATTTTTTTAAAAAGATTGACAATACCAGGTATTAGTGATGATGAAGAAAAATTAGAACCCTCTTCCAGTGCTAGTGGGAATGTAAAATGGTACAGCTGCTTTGGAAAACAGTCTGGCAGTTTCTTAAAAAGTTAAATATATGCATACCGCTCTACTTAGCAATTCCAGTCCTAGGTATCTATCCAAGAAAAATGAAAACATGAATCTTCCAAAGACTTATATGCAAATGTTCATAGCAGTATTATTTGTAATAACTAAACACTGGAAACAATACAAACATCCAATAGCTGGTGAATAGATAAACAAAGTGTAGTATATCCCTACAATTTAATGTTACTCAAAAATAAAATTAAATGAACTTTTCATACATGCAACAACATAGATGAATGTCAAAAATATTATGCTTAGTGAAAGAATCCAGACACAAAAGACCACATTCTTCATGATTCCACTTACATGAAAGTTTTAGGGAAGACAAACTGCAGAAACAGAAAGAAGACCAGTGGTTTCCTGGGAGCAGGGGTAGGAGTGGGGACTGGCTGCAAGTGGGCATGAGAAAATTTGTTAGTGTGTCAGGAATGTTCTAAAATAGTGGACCCAATCTTTTCAGTATCAGAGACTGGTTTGGTGAAAGACAATTTTTCCACAGACAAGGTAGGAGGAAAGAGATCACCAGGCATTAGCTTCTCATCAGGAGCATGAAACCTAGATCCCTCACATGCGCAGTTCATAATAGGGTTCAAGCTATGAGAATCGAATGCCGTGGCTGATCTGACAGGAGATGGAGCTCTGCTTGCCACTGCTCGCCTCCTATTGCGCAGCTTGGTTCTTAACAGGCCATGGACCAGTACAAGTCTCGAGCCTGGGGGTTGGGGACTCCTGTTCCAAAACTGTTTGTGGTGTTAGTTGCCCAACTCTAAAAGTTGTTAAAAATCACCGAATCACTTACAATGGGTGACTTTTATGGATCATAAAGAATGGAGAATTTTATGGTGTATAAAAATAGTTAAATAAAGCCATTTTAAAATAAAACAATACTAAAGCTGCAAACCAACTTCATTTGGGACTTTAAAAATTTATAGTTTATGTTTAAGGATATTTTGATAACTAAAAGAGTATTTGAATATCTTAGGGGCTATTAAAATTAGAAACTGGAGCCGGGCTTGGTGGCTCAACCCGTAATCCCGCGCCTTTGGGAGGCTGAGGTGAGTGGATTGCCTGAGCCCGCGGGTTTGAGACCCGCCTGGGCAGCAAGACCTCATCTCTACAATAAAATCAAAAAATTAGCCGGGCATGGTAGTGCACGCCTGTAATTCCAGTTACTCAGAAGGCTGAGGCGGAGGGATTGCTGGAGCCCAGCAGGTCGAGGCTGCAGTGGCCGGGAGCGGCCACTGCACTCCAGGCTGGGCGACAGAGTAAGACTCCAACTCAAAAAAAAAAAAAAAAATTAGAAACTGGGAATTTTTTTTTATCATATCTTTTTTTTATAAAGCTATTTCTTCTGCATTTTTAAAAATGCTCTACAGAAGGGCACTGATAATTCTCAAGGAAAGTCTAAACCTCAAGGCATCCCAGATTTTCCTGAACCCCAGAGGTCAAGGACATGTAGACATATATAGAACAGATCAGGGTGAAGTGTCAATGTGGCTCTAAGTATTATGTGACAGACTTTATCTCAATGCTCCCCTTAGCTTGAGTTTAACCAAAAAGAACATTTGCCTTCAAGGTTTTCCTGCTTTGAGGACAAGTGCTCAGGGGCCCACACCCATGAGCTAAACTAACCAGAGCAGTTTCTCTACCAGCATGTCTTCCACGTGTCTCACCACGAAGCTTGTCTAGCCAGGTGGCCTTGATTCAGGCAAAATCTGTATTAGAGTTCTCCAGAGAAACAGAACCAATAGGGTGTGTGCATGTGGAGAGAGATAGATTTATTTTAAGGCATTGGCTCACATGATTGTGGGGGCTGGCAAGTCCAAATTATGCAAGCCAGCAGGCAGGAGACCCAGGGAAGAGTTGAGGTTGCAGTTCGCAGTACAAAACCAGTCTGGAGGCAGAAATACTTCTTCCTTGGGGACTCAGTCTTTTTCCTGACTCTTTCAAGATGCTAAGCCTATGCCTCATTCCAATTTTCTGGGCCTGCTGTATACCCTACACAGGAGGTTCTCAGAAAGGTTTACCAACCTACAGATGATCATAACACTCCATGAAGTTGGTCATGTTTATCTATTTTCCCATCACATACTTTTAAAATATATACATCCTAAATTCAATAATAAGTTTGGTATCACTGGATCATCACATATATTATTTCTTTCTACTGTTTTGCTATGGTCATTATAAAAATAGTAAAATACCCTAATATGTATTTTATATAGTAGATTAAAAAAAACTTACACAATCAAAGAAATGTCTATATCTGTAGTAATTTCAACTAAGACAGTTCTTAGAATCAGCACTTTTCTTGGAGTGTGGCTGTCCTCCAGAACAGTGGCTGATAGCATTGTGTGGTGCTGACTTGATCTCCTGTGCTTAAGCAATCCTGTCTAAGCCTCTTGAGTAGCTGTAACTACAGGTGCATGCCACCATGCCTGGCTAATTTTTTGATTTTTTGTAGAGACGAAGTCTCACTATGTTCCCTAGGCTGGTCTGGAACTCCTGGGCTCAAGAAATCCTCTTGCCTCAGCCTCCCAAAGTGCTGGGATTGCAGCATTTAACAATCCCCATCCTTAATAATCCCTTCACTCCTGCTGCCCTCCAGAAGAATGGTCCCGGTAGCATTTTGTAAAGTGCTCCCACATTATGGGTAGCCACAGAAAAGGAGTGAGTCAAGAGAAAGCATCTAACACAAGCAGGGACAACTAGGGGTGGGGGAAGAGCTGCACCCTTCAGGTGGCTGAACCTGTCATACTTGTATTTGGGAGCTACATGTGACAATTTTTTTGTGTATCACATGGGCCCATGAAGCAAAGGAGGCTGGTATAAAGAGGGATGGATGATAACAGAGACACACGCAAAGGAGCAGAATAAAATGCTAAGAGTTCATAGTTCCCAGGTACCTGCGGAGACCCTGCTATATCCCTACACCCTCACCACAAGGGATAATGTGTCTTTAAAGGAGCACGGTGAGTTCTTGGTAGTACCATCAGTACCCTCTAGTAATCACGAGTCTGTGAAGCAAGCACTGGATTCACAACAGATACAATATCTGAAGCTTGGTTTAGGTACAGTCCCTTTGCAAAGTAAGAAACATTTAAAATATATTCTCTGCATCTAGCAGGAGGGAATCATCTCTTCAGGAAATATTTTTTTTAAATCTTCAAAAGTGGGTCACCCCTTGAGGTCCCCTCCCACCATGGGAGCTTTTCTGTTTTCTCAATAAATCCTACTTTCTCACCTAAAAAAAAAAAAAAAATCTTCAAAAGCACCATTTGCAATAGGTTAAACAACGGATCACATTTGGGAGAAGTAAAAACTATGGCTCAGGCCGAGTGTGCAGTGGCTCATGCCTGTAATCCCAGCACTTTGGGAGACTGAGGCAGGAGGATTGCTTGAGCCCAGGAGTTCCAGACCAACCTAGGGAATATAGTGAGACTGCATCTCTACCAAAAAAAAGTCAAAAAACTTGCCAGGTGTGGTGACATGCACCTGGAGTGCCAGCTACTCAGGAGGCTGAGGCAGAAGGATCGCTTAAGCCCAGGAGGTCGAGGATGCAGTAAACCATAATAGTGCCAGTGCACTCTAGCCTGGGTCACAAAGTAAGACCCCAACTCAAACACAGACACACACACACACACACACACACACACACACACACCTCTCCCAAAGTCAAAAGGGAGTACCTGTCAACCTTTCCTTTGAATGTTGAGTTTTACAAAGCACAACATCTTATATAATGATGTTCTTTGCTGGGCCATGACTGCCCTGAGTCAACATCTATAACTAACTGCCTGTGTATTTTTTTCTTGATGAAACCTTTAAAACATGCTATAGACTTCCATTTTTTGTTGTTCTTCCCCAGTTTCAGGCATCAAAATGTCCAGTTTCTTCATTTAGCCTCCACTCGGGGATCCAATTTAAACTTCTATAGAATTGTGCATTTTCAAGGCCAGACATCATCAACAGAATAATCACTCAACTGTACCTAATTCCAGTTAGATGAAATGAGATTGGTGATGCTTGACTTTTCCTAACGGTAAAAGAATAATTTCTTTTATTTACATAATGCCCAAGGGTTTCCTCAACTCTACAACAAATTGATAGACCAAAAATCATTTCACTTAGTGCTCAAGGGCAGAAACCCAGAGAGAATCATACAATCACCTTTTCCACACAGTGTGGAATCAGGAACAGATCCAGAAGAGATCTCAAGGAAGAACTGGAAATGCAGGATTTGCTAGGATTTCAGAATAGTTGCTATCAAGTTCAAGTTCACCGTTGGCATTATCTGCAGCTGTATCTCTGCTGGTGTGGCAACACTGTCCAGCAGAGCCCTGTCTCAACCCCACTTCCTTCTTACTCCCTCACCTCTGTTCCAGCAGCCCTCCTCAACATGAAGCAACTGCTGACACTGTGAAGTAGGACAGAAAAAGGCATACTGCTCCAGGTCCTCAACTGATGATGCCAAACAAGTTGGAACAAGATCGATATGCAACAAGATCAAAGCTCAATGAAACCCTATGGCCTTACTCACCACCCCAAAGGAGACTTCCCCTCCCATGAAGAGGCCTCACCAAGAGAGTTTGCACTGCTGTCTCCAAATACCAGGACAGGGATAGTGAAAACAGCAGTCGTCACATTCCACACAAGGCAACAGGTATTTTAGCACAGTTCCTCTGCCAGGTTAATTACTCACAGCAGGGGACATCTTCTGTTCCCAAAGACAGTCAGCCATCTCATCTCTAGTGTCTGGCTGTTCCACCATCTACAGTGCCTGAGAGCTGGATAGAATTCTGAATCTCAGGTCCCTCCTTGGAATCTGTTTTTTGATGTTAAAGTTTGAAATGCACCAGGCTACTGCACACAGAACAAAACGTGTTATGTGTTCGTGTAATTGACACACCTTGTTTAGAACCTTGCTTTCCCCAAGCATACATCCACTCATTGAAAATGCTTTCATTCATCATTCAACAAATATGTAAAATGCACCTACTAGGTGACTAGGTGCCTGATGCTATCTAGGGGAGATAAGGCTATCCTGGTGAACAAAGCAGACAAGGGTCCTACCCTGAAAGAACGCACATTCTAACTAGCAAATAAGAAAACAGCCAAGCAAATGAAAGAGATCATCACAAACTGTGAAAAAGACTTCGTTGGCCAACATTGCCACACCAGGAAGAGAAAGAGGGTGATGGGGGCAGATTGGGGTGGGGGGTGGAGGGGAGAATCTCTTGATTGGGAGAGGAGGGTCCAGAAAGGCCTCTCTCTCAGAATACCATTGGGCTGAAACTTGATAGTGACCATGGGCTAGCCATTCAAAGAAATGAAGGAAGACCCTTCCAGACAAAGAGGTGAGTCAGTGCAAAGGCCCAGATTCAGGAAAGAGGTTAGCATATTTGAGGAACAGAAACGAGGTCCAAGTAGCATGAGTAGGGTAAGTCCAGGCAAGTGTGTAGCCATCCAAGAAGTGGGAGAGATGGGGAAGGCGGAGCCATTTCAGGCCAAGTAAGTCAGAGGAATCCCTGAGAGGCATGATGTACACACATACATACACACTTTCCCCACTGTATAGAAAGACTGAACAAGAAACAAGAGTGGGCCAGGCATGATGGCTCACACCTGTAATCCCAGCACTTTGGCAAGCTGAAGTGGGAGGATCGCCTGAGCCCAGCAGTTCAAGATTAACCTAGACTACATAGCAAGACATTGTCTCTACCAAAAAAAAAAAAAAATATCAAAAAATTAGCCAGGCATAATAGTACACACCTATCATCCCAGTCACCAGGGAGACTGATGATGGTAGATCCCTTCAGCTCAGGAGTTCAAGGCTGCTCACCAAGGAGGTGAGAATGATTGTCCTACTGCATTCCAGCCTAAGACCCCAACTCAAAATAAATGAATAAACAAATGAGTGAACTAAGACAAAGAGTTGGGCAGCTTACTGCATTCATCTAGGTGGCATGGACTGCTGTGGGAGGACAAACTAGAGACATGTTTTGACATGTTAAAGGCTGGCTGGGAGCTATGCTAGCTGAGCCCTACACGACTCTGGACGTGAAGGGGAACAAGACATCTTTGCCTTACTTGCATTCTGGCAGTCAAGGGACTTGCCAAGGGAGGCACACAAGGAAGTGGACAAAATGCTCTGTCATTTCAGATGCCAGTTAATTTGGCAATATCTTCATTAAATAAAATGAGCACATACTGTCTGACCAGCAGTTTATGCATTTATCCTACAAACTGGCCACGTCGCAAGATGATATGCTCAAGATTATTTATTACATGTTTGAATAAGCAAAAGACTGGAAACAACCTAAATGTTGAATAATAGCAAACAAGTTAAGTCAATTCTGATGTATTCATTTAATGAAATACTATGCAGCCAAAAATAGGAACATTGATACTTCCACATTTTGAGTTTTGTATATACATGTGTATTTCTACATAAGATATAAGTCATTTATGTGATATACAAAATGTGTATGTATGTGTATGTACATATGTGTATATACAAATGTGCACATATGTAAATATATAGATAATATACACAAACCTAATATACAAATAAAAGTTCAAGATATTATTACAATTTTAATATACATAAATTTTCAAGATAATATCATTGCATGACAAAAGCACATAACAGTGAGAATGAGGTGTTGCCAATTGTGCAAAAAGATTTTTTAAATTCTCACACACATACTTGCCAGTATCTGCCTTGAAAAATCTTGAACAGGAGATGTAAAAAAAATTGGTAGTGGTGACTGCCCCCAGTTAGGAGATGGGGACTGAAGGATATTTACTCTTCACGGCACACTTCTATGCATCTGAATTTTGTACCACATGAATATATAAGCTCTTTACAATAACTAAATAAAATTTAAATTAAAAATGCATTAAAATAGGTACTAGACAAGATGGGGTCCAGTTCTCACCACATGGGGCTGAGAACACAGAGGGTATACGGGGGAGAGGGTTGAGAAAGAGGAAGAATACCAGGAGGCAGAAGTACTGGGGCTGCATCTCGAAGGACAAGCCGAGCACGGATGGAGACCACAAGGGAAAGGGTTCCTAATGGAGGCAGAATAAATGTTGGTAGGATAAATGTGTCAGTAGGAGCCAACAGAGTCCATTCAAGGAAACACCAGCAGTGTGGGTCAGCAGGAGCTCGTGGGGCTACGGAATAGTCCACAGGATGTGAGGCTGGGCAGGCTCAGCCCAGGCCTCCTCTTGCCTGTCATGCTAAGAAGTTGAGGCCTCCCCTAGAAGTGATGGGAGTCTTTGAAAGGGGAAACGGTGACACACCCAGTCTCTAGTTCTCCAATATACCCAGCAATAGTGTGGAAGGTGGACAGAGGTAGGGGTGGGAAGAGTAGACTGGAATCTAATTCAGAAACTAGATGAAGACCTGACTTCTATAAGGAAAGCAACAGATGATGCAGAAGGGGGAAGAGACACAGAGAGATTCAGAAGATGGCCTCAACCAGATTTGGGAACTGATTCCAGGGGTGGGGTAGGAAGGAATAAAGGACAACCCTTACAATCTCACTTGGGCTGCCATCATATGACAGGGGAATTGCAGTAGGGAAGCAGATTTCGGGGGTGGAAGAGGAATGAATGACTCTGGAGGAGGTAGTATGTTGGGTTCAAATTTTTAGCTGTCTGTTCTGACTCAAGTCCCTGAATCTCATTTGTAAAATGGGCTAAAATCCATCTTAAATGAGTATTTTAGTGATGAAATGAAACCCTTTATACACAGCACCTACTACCTGGGACCTAGGTAATGAGAGGCAGCCTTGGACAATGTAGAAATTCTACATGGCAGAAATGCCTCTGCAAAAGAGTAATGCCTCATTTATTCAGGAAGGTATTTCAAGGAAATTTTTAAAAATTTAATTGGGAGTGGTGCCTCATGCCTCTAATCCCAGCACTTTGGGAGGCTGAGGCAGGAGGATTGCTTAAGCCTAGGAGTTCAAAACCAGCCTGGGCAACATAGCGAGACCTCATCTCTACAAAAAATATTTAGCCAAGACTACATGCTTGTAGTCCCAGCTACTTGGGGGGCCGAGGCAGCAGGATCATCTGAGCCCAGGAGGTTGAGGCTTTGGTGAGCGGTGATGGTGCCACTGCAGTCCAGCCTGGGTGACAGAGCGAGACTCTTAATCAAAAAAATTAATTAAAGGAAGATGTATGTTTCAATTGATTCTCTCTGGTTCCTAGACCAGACCCTCACCCTGACAGGTCTGTGATCAGTTAGTTACAAGTGTGGTTTAAGGGCCAAAGACCTATTGCCATCACTGGGCAAGCAGTCCAAAGCCCAGGCCTTTGCTAAAAGCACAATTCACCAGGACTAGTCAGAGTGGCTAGTTTCAATTCCAGGCAAACACTAGTATCTATAAACCCCAAGCAGCCAGACAAACCTGATAACTGTTTGGGGTTTTTCACTTCCTGTGTTGAACCTCCAACCATGATCGCAAAGCAAACCAAGACGACCACCTCACTGTGTACTCGAAGGCACAACCAAGAATGGCCTCTTCTAGGGATTTTCCAGAGAAAATGAAACTAGGATGAGAATAAAGTCCAGTCACATTTAAACCTAGTGCCTCTACATTTTCTAGAACCACAGACTACCTTGAATGGCCTGCAAAAGAAGTTTAAAAAATGGAAAAAAAAGGCAACCCCTTTGGGTCCCCTCCCACTGTGGAAGCTTTTCTGTCCTGTTAATAAATCCTGCTTTCTCAAAATAAAAAATAAAAATAAATAAAATAATTCAGGGCCTATCATGAAAATATGAACAAAACCCTATTCCTTAGTCACAGTTATTAAACTAAGTTCATTATGCCTGTTACGCTTGGTTTTGAAGAGGTAACTCATTCATAATAACTTGTTAATTAAAAAAAGCACAGGAATTTTTGAAAATAAGAACAGAAATGAATAATTTGTGTCACGTCTCTGGAAACCAGAGCCCCCAAATACTCTCATGGCCAAAGTCCCAGAGATGGTCGGAAAACAAGATCATCCTTGTTTCCAAAATTGTCATTCTCCTGTTGTAGGCTTCCTCTGTGGGTCTGACCTTCCATAGAGGGAAGAAGCGATGTTATAACATGGTTTTTCTGTTATGACCTGTCCTAAGCATTCTAGTATGGACAGTGACCAGTTTTACACAAATTGCCCTAGTAGCATTATATTTAGGATGGTTATACTCTTTGGTATGCACAGAGTCAGTATAAACAAGGAAGTTATCTGCCCAACACATTTGTTCCATCAAACAGAAAATAAATATTGCCCAGACTCAGTGACATTCATTTAAAGGCCAAAGTAACCAGATACAAAGGCCAGTTGCTCAATAAAATTAACCTTACGACTGACAAACTTGGCCTTGGGAAATGCTACCAGATGTCCCATTTGCATCAGTAGCCAAGTGACCTGATAAAAATGGTTTTCTATAGAGAAAGTCTATGAATCTACGCCTATTTTTTAAAAAAATAAAACGTTCTTTCCAAGACTACATAAATTACTTGGTTGCTGTCCAGTTTCTTCCCAGTTTCTCCCTCCTAGCTTTGCTTTAATGTGACTTTGTAAAGAAATATACCGTATATCAGCTTTGTCTTTTTCCTCAACACTGAAACTTCACCTTTCAAGGATGGGCTAGGAATTTTTTTTTTGCAGTAGTAAGGAGTGACCAATCTTCCTGGGATCGTTTTAGTTATGTATGAGAACTACCGATGGACAAAACATGCACTTCTCTGTTCCTTGAGCAGACTCTGATACTCTGCTCATAGATTGTTGGACCGCCTGGGCACTGGATGGGGTAAGGGATGGGGAGGGGCGGTGAATCATCCCCTAAAAACCCAAGAAGCACTGCAAATCAGGGCAAAAGACGATTCCCAGAAGGCTGAACTCAAAAGTTAAATCCCTCAGGTTCTGCCGAATCGATCTCTACTAACCCACGACGCCTCTCTTTGAAAACGTCCTAATAAATCTCCCCCATCCAACCACTCCCGCCATCCAGCGGGACGAAATAATTCTCCAGCGCAGACGAAATAATTCCAGCCGATGGTTACACCTCCAATCTCACCCTCTACTAACTCACGGCAGGAAGAAGCAAACGACCCTAGCGGCGCACCACCGCTGCTCAACAGCAGGTACTGTATCGCCCCCGGGAAAACCCGAGACACGTGGGCGGCCCTTCATTCAGGCGTTCCCGGGCGCGCGATCTCCTCTCCTAGGCGCGCAGGCACACATACACTTGGGCACTACACAGCTGGCGACTAAGTTTCCTCTCCTCGCGGAACAACCCATCTCCTGCTCTTGGCATCTAATCGCCCGAGGCTCCATCCCAGGAACACACGCCTCCTCTGGCCTCCACGTCACGCACGTGGGGAAGCGCGTCCAGGTAGTGACAGGGGGGAGGGGGGAAACGCAAAGGTGGAGAAGGCCAGGGACGAGGAAGGGTGGGGCTCTCAGTGGGGTCTGCGAATCTCAGTCCCCCGGAGCAGGGTACGGGCTATGAATTTTGGGGGCATGCGGAGAGGGAAAGGCAGCGGCAAGGAACGAGAGAAGGACAGAGGGCGGGGGGTCGCTCACCCAGGGTTTTGACAGCGATCTGTCTGGTGAGGGGAGGCGGCAGGTTGATGCACACCAAGTCCACGTCCTGGTGCAGCAGCACCTCATCGATGCGGCTAGTGTAGAAGGGGACGCTCATCTCCTTGGCCAGCTCCTCCGCTTCCTCCTGCGTGCGGCCCCACAGCGCCTTCACCGCGAAGCCCTCGTCTTTCAGCAGCGGGATGATGACACGGGCCGTGAGGCTGGTGCCGAACACGCCCACCCCGGGAAGCATGGCTGCTCAGGTCCTCTTGGTTCTGCTCCTGCTCCGAGCTCCAGTCGAACGCGCGCGCGCGCACCTCTCGAGCCAGTCCTGCAGCCGGCTCCCGCAGCCGAGCTCGCCGCTGTGCCGGCCGCCGAGCCCCGGGCAAAACGCGGGTGGCGAGAGCGCACCGAGCCGCAGGAGGAGCACTCGGGGGCGCCTCAGTACGGCGACTGCTGCCGGGTCCGCCACGCAGGGCTCCCGTCCTTCCCAGGGGCGGCGGCAGGGACCCCCCCCGGGCGACCGAGGCCCCGAAGCTCCGCGGAGCCCCGGCTCAGGCGACGCTCCCGCCGCAGCGCCGGCCGGCTCCGTGCGCCCCGCCAAGGCCGCTCCATGGCCGGCTCATCCCCGCGGCCGCGCCGCCGCAGCCCGGGAC